>NC_037672.1:146525342-146825342 GCF_003255815.1 Theropithecus gelada
TTCTGTTCCATTGGTCTATATCTCTGTTTTGGTACCAGTACCATGCTGTTTTGGTTACTGTAGCCTTGTAGTATAGTTTGAAGTCAGGTAGCATGATGCCTCCAGCTTTGTTCTTTTGGCTTAGGATTGTTTTGGCAATGCGGGCTCTTTTTTGGTTCCATACGAACTTTAAAGCAGTTTTTTCCAATTCTGTGAAGAAAGTCATTGGTAGCTTGATGGGGATGGCATTGAATCTATAAATGACCTTGGGCAGTATGGCCATTTTCAGGATATTGATTCTTCCTATCCATGAGCATGGTATGTTCTTCCATTTGTTTGTGTCCTCTTTTATTTCACTGAGCAGTGGTTTGTAGTTCTCCTTGTAGAGGTCCTTCACATCCCTTGTAAGTTGGATTCCTAGGTATTTTATTCTCTTTGAAGCTATTGTGAACAGGAGTTCATTCATGATTTGGCTCTCTGTTTGTCTGTTACTGGTGTATAAGAATGCTTGTGATTTTTGCTTTATAGAGAATTTTTTTTAAAACCCTTATTAAAAAATATAAAACAAAACTTAAGTAGATAGCCTATTTGTATTGATCTGTTCTCATGATGCTGATAAAGACATACTGGGCATGTAAAGAAAAATAAGCTTAATGGACTCACAATTCCACATGGACAGGGAAGCCTCACAGTCATGGCAGAAGGCAGAGGAGGAGCAAAGGCACATCTTACATGGCAGCAGGCAAAAAGAAGTGCAGAATGAAAGTGGGGAAAGTCCCTTATACAGTCATAAGCTCTCATGAGAACTCACTATCATGAGAACAGCAGGGAGGTAACTGCTCCCATGATTCAATTACCTCCCACTGAATCCCTCCCATGACACGTGGGGATTATAGGAACTACAGTTCAAGATGAGATTTGGGTGGGGACACAGCCAAACCACAACACTATTGTTAAACAGGAAGATTTAATAGAAAAAAAGAAATCCATTCTCTACAAACTGTCTTAATATTAACTGCACTTTTAATGGAACTAGAAAGACTAATTCTCACATTTGTATAGAATGAAAAAGTCCAAGAAGGGTAATATATCTGGCAGGGAAATTTCTACTGCTTTTTTTGTCTTTAGAATTTTAGTCAGTGACAGTGATGGTATAGGGATTATCCTTTAATCCATTCGAACGTATTTCTTACTTTAAAAATCTAGGGACCTTAACTTTCTTAGAATTAACTTATTTGGCACTCACTTTACAATTTATTTAAATACATAAATAGGTGATGAGACCTTGGTTAAGAGCCACTATTTAAATATTTGTTTAATGTTAAATGTAAACCTTAATGCTAGAAAATGCATACTATAAATTGTAAGTGTACATTCAATTTTGTGCCTTTTCTGATTAGTATTATGAGTTAAACCCCACACAAAAGAGAAAGAGGTGGTTCTGATATCTGCCTTTATTATAGGAAGTTGTGAATGCTGATGGGCATTACTATTGATGCATGTGCTATGCAAATATGCTTGTATGTGTGTATCTGTGTTTACTTCAAAAGATGACAAGTGCATATGAAGAGGTATATGAAAATCATGTCCTCTATATCCAAACCACAGAACAATGTCAGCCAAAAGGATGTTAGGTCCCTCATGATGCTAAAATTATATACACAGTGGTATCTAAGGAATAATTGACAAGAATATTTTTAAAGAATAAAAACTCAATAATTTTATAGTAGGAACATGAGATATTTACATTAATCTCTGAAAACCTATGCCCCCAAGAAGTTTACTCCATAAATACCTCCTTTTATAAGTCAGCATGGTTTATAAAAGATATAGCTACACCACTGTATTCCATGTTGATTTCAATATGAAAACTGAATTTTAAATTTTGGAAATCAAAATACCAAAATTAAACTCTTATGGACCAATCATGGCTCTAGAGGTAAGCTTTTTAAAAAAGCAAGCTTTTAGCATAAACAATTGGTTTATGTTCTGCCAAACTGGCAGCTCCCAGTAAGAGGCTTGCTTTTACAAACCTGAATCATAAGCTTTCAATTCAATACTACTAATAATTTATATCGTGCATGATAGGCTTCACAGCATGGAAGCATCATGTTGCCTTATTGAGCAATGCATAATGTATAATAAAAGCTTGATTCAGAAAAGCTAGAAAAATGTTCATTACTAAATGTGACTTAAGCAAATTCAGTGAGAACTACAAAGCATTATGACAGTAAAGGACTGAAAACTACCTTAAGTCTTTTGGAAGTTTTCATTTTACTATGGCAATTTATAGGACTCTGGACCAAGAAAAATGCCAGAAAAAAATAAAAATATCCTTAATATTATATTTATGATGTTGGGATAAGTATATTAATTAAAATTTTGCATATCTTAACAGCTTGTATATCAAGAATTTATGATACAATATATTATATTAGTGTTCCTTTCATGTATCAGAGACTTGTATAGCTAAGTTGTTCTCATCAGGGAGTTTATATTCCTGATATTATAGTAATTTAATATTATAAAACAAAGACTTGCTAGTGGCTCTCTGCATGTTAGGAGTACTGGGTGTATAATCTTAATAAACAGTGATCTAACAAAAGGAACCAAAAGGCTTGCTCTCCAGCAGACTTGTGAAAGTAATTATACCTTTATTGAAGTTATACCGTTCTAAAGCCCCTGCTGTTCCCACTGTTTCTTAAAGATGGTTACTTTCTACTTAAAGAAAACAGACACACTTTAGAAGAATAACTGTTGTTAAGTAATATTACAGAATTTAATCAGATTCTCTGTGCAGCTTATATAACAATGGTACAAATATATCAAACCAAATAATAAGAGTCAAAGGTCTAAAAAATACAGAATGGCAAATTAGAGTAACTTACTAATTGGAGTAACAACTCACATGACTGTAGGGTAGACAGGAAAGTGGGGGGGGGGGGGAAAAAAACTTTTGCTAACCATGATGATTCCCAGGGGCTTTAATAGGCTTTGCACAGCTATTGCTAGGGTGGAAGCAGGCATTAACAGAGTTAAATAATGTAAGATGAGACCATCTTTAAAAAGTGCTAGGGAAGACAGCAAGCAGAATCGTAGAAACAGCTGCCTGGATTAGGTAGCTAAAGCAAGGTGATGATAAGACAAATCTTTCAGGGTTGCTCTTTGCCTTTAGTGTTTGGTTTCTTGTTTATCCAGAGGTATTCAGCTCTAGGGGAAAGGGTTTAAATAGCTTCTACTGACAAAATTGATTTATTTCCAAAATCTAATTTGCATTGTATATTTGAAAACATCCATTTACAGTAGGCAGATGATAGGTAAATAATGAACTGAAAACAATAGAATCCCATGGGGAAAAGCAATCATAATTAACTAGATCTAAATAAATGATCAGATGTCTTTTAGTCAGCAGTTTTAGTAGCATGGCTCCCTCTCCAGGTATCTATCCCACAGACACAGACTTTCCCCTATTCAGTGTTACCAGCTATCCTGAAAATTCTAATCTGCTTTGCACATTGACTGTCTTCTATGTGTTAAACCTTTGTTTTTATTTTCTTATCTAGTTAACTCATCTTCCAATGATTAACTCATATCCTACCTTCTATCTAAGGAACATATAATTAATACTATATCATCTGAGCACTTGATACATGTGTGAATGTCTAAGCACTTGCAACATAGTATGTATGTAGTTATATGTGTGTATGTCTCTCTAGCTATTATGGAGAGTCTGAAATATTTGAACCACATTACTTTTCACAGCACATATTAAGTGTTTAAAATATATTTAATTATATTTACAAACAATTTCATTGAAAAAGACTCTATATTGCTTCAACTAAGGAAGGTATCCATTAGCACGCTGTCATGAATTTCCTTTCACTTTTTGACTTATTCCTTAAATTATTAACCAGAAAAGAGAATGTACTTTTATCTCTCAGATGGGTGAAAGCATTAAAGAATACCTACTAAATATCAGAAAAGTGGCAGCCTGCTACACAAAAGTTGTAGACACCGCTGCCCAAAACCTTTACATAAGTAAATCCTGGAGCAGGCCATAATGGTAAGGGGAGAATCCATAGTTGTAACAATATGGTATCTAAAATTTCCAGTACTCAACAATAACAACAACAAAATAAGACATGTCAAGAAATGGAAAAGGGTGACCCATACTTATGTGAAGAGGAGTTACATTTAACAGACAAAGAACTCAAAGACACTGCTATAAACATGTCTAAATAATTAATATACATTATATTTAAAGAATTAAAGAAAAATATGATAAAATTAAAAATAGAGATTATAAAGAGAAATAGAATCAATAAAATGAAACTAAATGTATTCTAGAGTTGAAAAATACAATAATGAAATAAATTACAAAATGGTCTCAGCCACAGGTTTGAAAAGGCAGAAGAAAGAAATAGTGAATTTGAAGGTAGATTAATAGATGATATCCAATTTGAACAACCGAACAAAGAAAGATTTAAAAATAAACAGCATCAGAGACTTCTGGGAAAACTTTAACTGTACTAACATAAATATAATGAGAGTTATCAATGGAAAGGAGGGAGGAGGAAAAGTGAATAAAAATATATTGGCTGAAAATTGCCAAATTTGATGGAAAACATTAATCTAAAAATCTAAGAAGTTCAATGAATCCCAACTATAATAAACAAACATGAAGTGATCACATGTAAACACACCATAGCCAAACTGTTGAAAGACAAAGGCAAAGACATACTCTTGAAAATAGAAAGAGAAAAATGCCTCATCATACACAAGATAACAAAAATAAGATTAATGGGATTAATGGCTGATTTCCCATCAGAACTAATGGTGGTCAGAAGGCAGTGGAAGGACATATTCACAATTCTGACTGAAAAATAAAAAATTGGCAACGAAGAATTCTATATCCAGCAAAACTATTATTCAAGAATAAAGGTGATAAAGACATTTCCAGACATAAAGACATTAAATGAATACACTACCAGAAGACCTGCTGAAAGAAAAAGGCACCAGATGGTAACTCATATCCAGAGAAATAATGAAGAGCAAAGGAAATGGTAAATGGTAAAGAGCAAAAGAAATAATGAAGAGCAAAGGAATTCATATATATATATGAATATATATACACATTTGCAATATACATTTGCAGATATATTTTATATACTTATATATTTGTTTTATATATATATAACAGTATAAAAGATATCTGCAAATATCTTCTCTTAACTCCTTTCAAAACTATATCATTATATAAAACATAATTATAAAACTATATTGCTAGGCTTATAAATTTCATATGTTATATATATGACAATAACAACACAAAGGAGGTATGACAGGCAGCTGTATTGAAGCAAAGTGACTATGTTTAACTGGAATTATTTTCATATTTATCTAAAAATATTGTAATAAATTAAAATGTATATTGCAACACCTAGAGCAATCACTAAGAAAATAATTATTAAAATATACTTTAAAAATTCCTGGTATAATTATAATGATAAACTAAAAGTATACATACAAAATTCAAAAGAAGAAAGTAAACGAGGAACATGGGGACAAAGGAGACATGAATCATATACAAAATAGTAAAATGACAGACATAAATGTAGCATATCAATTATTGTACCAAATATGAATGAATTAAAGACTCCAATCAAACAGACTATATTTTTAAAAGATCAAACTCTATGCTCTCTATAAGAAAAACACTTTATATTCAAATATGCAAATAGGCTGAAAGAAAATAAACTATAGACCAAAAAGTAAGAGTAAGTCATTAAAATTCTTGGAAAAATTGTAGAAGAAAACCTTTATCTTGTTACAAGCAAAAACTTCTTAGATATAACAACACAAGCATACCCAAGAAAAGAAAAAAAAAAACCTGATGCATTATACTTTATAAAAATTAAAAACCTTTGCTTTTCAGGGATGCCATTAAGAAAAGAAAAAGATATTCCACAGCCTGGGAAAAATGCTTGTAAATTATATATCTAATAAGGAATTTGTATCCAGAATAGAAAGAAGTCAATAATTTAATAAGAAGAAAATAAAGCTCTCAATTGAAACAATATGCAAAAGTTTTGAATAGGCTTCTCTATAGAAGATAAATAAAAATGTCTAATAAAAGATGCTCAATATCATTCATTATTAGAGAAATGCAAATTAAAACCACAATGAGATGTTCATAGCAGCATTATTCATAACAAAAAGGTAGAAACAACCTAAATGTCCATCAACTAATGAATAGATAAATAAAATGTGACTTATTTATACAAAGAAATCTTATTCAGCAATAAGAAGGAATGAAGTACTTAAAATATGCTACAACATGGATGAACCTCAAAAATATTGTTGAAAAAAGCCAGTCTATATATTGTAGACTATATATTTCATGATTCTATTTATGAGAAACTTTTAGAAATGACAAATCTATAGAGACAGAAGGCAGTCTAGTGGTTGTCTGGGGCTGGGTGTCAGAGTAGGGATTACTCATTTTGGGCCCAAAATGATGTTTTGAGGTTATGAAAAATCTTTAAATTTAATCTAACATGCTTATGGTTGTACACCAATGTACATTTACTAAAAATCATTTAACTGAATCCTTACAATGGGTGAATTTTTTAAGATGTAAATTATATCTCATTAGAGAAGTCAAAAAATAAAAAGAGAATTGGCCAGGAGCAGAGGCTCATGCCTGTAATCCTAGCAGGCCAAGGCAGACAGATCGTCTGAGGTCAGGAGTTTGAGATCAACCTGGCCAACATCGTGAAACCCCATCTCTACTAAAAGAAATACAAAAATCTAGCTGGGCATTGTGGTGGGCACCTGTATTCCTACCTACTTGGGAGGCTGAGGTAGGAGAATCTCTTGAACCCAGGAGGTAGAGGTTGCAGCGAGCCAAGATTGCACCACTGCACTCCAGCCTGGGCAACACAGCAAGACTTCATCTCAAAAAATAAAATTAAATTAAATTTAAAAAGAATCTTTACTGCATCCTGATTAAATTGACTAATAAGTGCCAATAAATCAATGGATATCCCAGGTGTTATAGACTCAATTGTGTCCTCTCCCAAAATTAAACTGTTAAGCTCTAACCCCTAACGTGACTTTATTTGGAGATACAACCTTTAAAGAGGGCATTAAGGTTAAATGAGGTCATAAGGGTAGGGCCCTATTTCAACAGGACAGGAGTCTCTATAAAACTGGAAGAGATACTGAGGTGATCATGCCCAGAAGAAAGGCCGTGTGAGGACACAGAAGGAAAACAAGCTCAGAAAAGAGGCCTTAAGGGAAACCAAATCTGCCAACACATTGATCTTAGACTCCTAGTGTTTAGAACTATGAGACACTAAATTGTCATTGTTTAAGTGATCTAGTATGTGGTAATGTAGTGAACTAACTACCAGGAAGTGCCAAAGTTGACAGATAATACTGCAGATCATCTGGACCCCACAAGCTCTGTCATTACCTAACAGGCTTCATATTGTATGATTCCATTTACAAGAAATTTTCAGAAATGGCAAATCTATAGAGACAAAAAGCAGATCAGTGGTTGGCTGGGGCTGACAGTAGCAATAGAGATTGACTGTCATCCACTCTTATTTAGCAAAAACCTCAGAAAAATAGAATGAAAAGTCAAATTGCCTGAAATTAAATTTCTGATGCATGAAGCCTGAAAATATAAAGTAAGTCTTAAACAGTGAGCTTGTGAGTTGAGATTTGCACCAGCAACATATGTATAATGTGATCCTTTTATTCTATTAATGAAGAAGATAAATTGCCAAACACATTTAACCAAATATTAATGGGGGAACTTATAAGATCCTTATAAGAACTGACTACCTATTCTGATCCCTAGTCAGGAGCCTCATGCCATTCTCAAACATAAAGTTGCCAGTGTTTCACCTTTTATTTTTAGTGTGTATTTTCAAAATGTTTTGCAATAAGAATGTGTTAAATTTCTATTTTAGAAGTTATTTAAAATAAGGTTATTGTAGCATGTTACCTTTGATACGTCTTCATTCTTTTGCCATCAGAATTTTTCAGTCATAAATTTTTTATAGTCTAAATTCCTCTATTTTAAAAATATCTTTTTAAATCCCTTCCTAAATAATTAAACTTTATGATTAGAGTGCCTGTTAATGTGAAAAACTTTTAAGAGAAAATCATTATATGTTTCCCATCTAATAAAAACAAGCTATATATTGGTAAAGGAGCAGAAAATGAAGCATTGTTGGTTTGTGGTGGACTAAGCTGTGGTCTGAGGAACAGGGGGCTCAGGAAATAGTTATAGTTTGCCACTAACTAGTCAGAAAACCTAAAATGATTCATATCATATCTCAGGTTATAATTTGTTCAGATGCATAAGATATTTCAGGTTAAACAGAACATAAGTAAGTACCTTTCATGTTTTTTAAGATTTTGGTCCAGGGCTCCTCACTACAAATGAACTTATCATTGTTGTTGAGTTTTTTGATTATCTTAATTGCAGAAAATGAACTAAAAGTTCTATTTACATGTTGGAAAAATAGGGGAAAACCTTCAAAGTTCACATTTCTAAGGACTGGACAGAAGTATAAGTAGATAATATATATATGCCCACAATTCATTATTTTATTTACTTTGTGATATGCTATTCTCATATTATTAGTTTCATTTATTGGAATTTAAATGAATATCAAGTAATGGTTTTCATGTTTGCATATTCTGCAGCTTTTAAGATCTGCCTACACATGCAGCCGGAAGTTGCTTCATTCTCCCAAAGTAAGATTTTTAGACAAAAATCATGTCCTCAGTCACAAATTTTTTTGTTACCATAGTGATAAGAATAAAGAATGAAAAAAAAAGCTAAAAATACCTGAAGACAGTTTCAGAAATGTGACCCACTTGGTGTTGTACACTAAAGTAGTTAATCAATTGAATTAGCTACATATGCGTTCAGGTGAAATATTATACTAGATGAAAAAATGCGTAGGTTGCACATCTGGAGCTATTATACACAATCAAAGAAGTCAGTATGAATGAAGATGACAGACAATCTAAAATGCATAAAATAAAATTCTTTTAAGAATAGAATATATACCAGAAGCAAATAGGAATCCATTAATTTAGCTCCTTCTTACATCAATTTTCTGTTGTCTTTTCGTATTTTAGAATATCTCCTCCATTTTAAATTAAATCTTATTATGCATCAAAAAGTGTTGTAGCTGGATGGACCAATATAATTAGACACATTTAAAATTACATTGGAGTGGCCCCTTTCTGTAAAGGGAAGTTTCCAATCTTTTGCATTATAATAAAAATATGCTTTTAAATTAACTTTTCTTTTGAAAATTTTAGTTTAAATAAGAATCTTAACAGACACAATCATTTACAGAAAAATCTAACATATTGCAAGGCATTAAGCTAGTCTGTGAAACATGAATAAAAGGCAGCTCTTGCTATCAAGAATGTTTTAATCATCTATCTAATTATGTTTTTATAACATTGATTTTTAAAATGTCTGCACAGAGTAGAATGGAAAAAGCATTCACCTTAACTCGAAGAGAGCAATATTAAAGTTCCAGCTCCATCAATGAGCTTAGAAAAGTCTCTTTCTAAGCCTCAGTTCTCCCATCCATAAAATATGTATAAACAAGCATATCACCTCCTCTAGCATGTAGATCATTATGATAATCAAAAGAGATGATATGGGTAGAAACCAATTGATGGCATTCAATATAAAATCTCTGTTAAAATGAGTCATTATACAATTTTGTTTAATTTTTAAACATTTTCAAAATAAAGATAATTATAAATGTTTATTTTCATAATTAAGAATATGTGAGAATTACTTATGAATAATAACAAACTTTTATTGCACACTTACAATGGACCACATATTTTACATAATTATTTCATTTAAGCCTCACAACAGTCCAGTGACTTAGATATTATCTTCTTATTACAGCTGAAAAAAGTGGGGTATAGGAGGAATATATAACTTGTCCAAAGACAGCTAGAAAGTGGTAGTATAGGGAATTAAGCCCAGGCAAGTTAACCCCAGAGCCATGCTCTAAATCTAAGCCATTATGATATATTCTAAAATACTGAGTAGAGAAAAATATCCCTATGAAGCTGTTAATTTGAAAAAAAATACATATTTTAAATTACTAACACTAGTCATATACTTTTTAACTACTTGATTAGTTATATTTTGCTGCATTTAATTTTTTTATTTTATTATTATAAGAAAAATGAAAACAACTTAAATGTATACCAATAAATACATTATAGAACATCCATATGGCAGATTACTACTCTGTCAAAAATAACACTGTAAAAATTATTTGTAGTTTTGAAACTGATGAGTATTGTTAAACAAAAACAATATGTTCAAACTATATATGGAAAATCTGGATTTTCATAAAATAATGTCATATTGACAGAAAAACTTAGAGAGATAGTTAATGTTAACAATTGCTATATCTTCAAAATTTTATATACTTTTATATTTTACAAATTTTCTATAATAAAAATTAAATACTTTTATCATTAAGAAAAAGTCACTTAACCTAAACTGAAGCACAAAGTGATGTAGATGCGTCTACAAATAGGTGAACAAATATTTATCAAAGTCTAAAAAGTTGTTCCAGATATTAGGATACAGCAGTGGCAAAAGAAAGTCCATAGGTAAAGAATTGTGTAAATTTGCACTAAGAATGAAAGAAGAGAACTCCAAACATATAATGAAGCATCCATCTTTACATTCTGATTTACTCACACCTTCATACTAGTATGTGAGCCCTTTCTTTAGATTTAAAAAAAAAAAAGTCTTGAAATGTTTGTTTCACTTCCTTACCATCTCTTCTCAATTACATTGTGGTGACATTATCTCTAAACACAGTAGAAAGCCAGAGCATGAGTATATAAATAGAAAGAAAAGCTAACAAACAAAAATCAGTTGCATTTCTCTACATTAACAAAAAATTATCTGAAAAAGAAATTAAGAAAACAACTCCCTTTGCAATCGCATCAGAGAAAATACAATATTTAGGAATAAATTTAACCCAAGAGGTAAAAGATCTGTACACTGAAAACCATAAGACACTGATTAAATAAACTGAAGACACAAATAATTGAAAAGATATATTGTGTTCATGAATTAGACTTTACATTGTTAATATGCCTATACTACTCAAAATGATCTATTGATTCAATGCAATCCCTATCAAAATTCCAATGGCATTTCATAAAAACCAAACCTAAATTACATGAAACTATAAAAGTTCCTGAATAGCCAAATAAATCTTGAGAAAGAAGAACAAAGCTAGTGGCATCACATTTCCTGATTTCAACCTGTATTTAAAAGCTATAGTATTCAAAACAGTATGGTACAGGCATAAAAACAGACAAATAGACCAATGGAATAGAATAGAGAGCCCAGAGAAAAACCCATGCATTTATATGCAACTAATTTTTGACAAGGGTGCTAAGAATACACAATAGGGAAAGGATAGTTTTTACAATAAATGGTGTTGGGCAAACTTGATAACCACATGCAAAAGAATAAAATCAGATGTTTATTTAACACCATATTTAAAAATTAACTTGACATGGATTAAAGACTTAAATGTAAGGTCTGAAGCCACAAAACTTCTAGAAGAAAACAGGGGAAAAGCACTGTGATTGCAATCTTGGCTATGGTTTTAGTTTTTAATATGACCCCAAAAGCACACATGACAGAAGCAAAAACAAACAAACAAAAAACAGTTGGGCACAGTGGCATGTGCCTGTAGTCCCACCCACTCGGGAGGTTGAGGCAGGAGGATCACTTGAGCCCAGGAGTCCAAAACTAGCCTAAGCAACTTAGATCCCAGTCTCTATCATAAAAAATAAGAATAATTTTTAGAAAACAAGTGGGACTACATCAAACTAAAATGCTTATGCACAGCAGAGGAAACACAATCAACAAAATGAAAAGAAAATCTGTAGAATGCGAGAAAATATTTGCAACCCATATGTCTGATAAAGGATTTATATCCAAAATAAATGATAAACATACAACTTAATAGTAAAAACCCCCAAATAATTCAATTCAAAAATGGCCAACAAACCTGAATAAGCATTTTTCCAAAGAAGATATGCAAATGGACAACAGGTATATGATCATCAGGGAAATGCAAGTCAAAACAACAGTGAGATATTACCTCACACCTAGTATGATAGCTATTATTAAAAAGACAAGAGATAGCAAGTATTGGCAAAAATGCAGAGAAAAGGGAACCTTTGTACACTATTAGTAGAATGTAGATTGGTATACCCACTATGTAAAATAGTATGGAATTTCCTTAAACAATTAAAAATAGAACTACCATGAGATCCAACAATCCTACTACTGGGTATATATCCAAAGAAATGAAATCAGTTTGTTAGAGATATCTGTACCTCCATTGCAGCATTATTCACAATAGCCAAGATAAGAAAGCACTGTAAGTGCCTGTCAACAAATGAATGGATTAAAAAAGTGGTATTATACACAATGGAATGTTATTCAACCTTTAAAAATAAGGAAATTTTGTCATTTGTCACAATAAAGATGAACTTGGAAGACATTATGTTGAGTTAAATAAGCCAGATATGGAAACACAAACACTGTGTAGTCTTACTTATATGTGAAATCTATAAAAGTTGATATAAAAGCATAGAGTTGGATGGCAGTTGCCAGGGCTGAGGGTTGGAGGGAATTAAGGAGAGGTTGGTCAAAACATACAAATTTTTGTCTTTCAGTTTGAAAGACAAATAAGTTCTGGGGATCTAATGTACAGCATGGTGACTGTAGTTAATACTGTATTAATTACCTGAAATTGGCTAGGAGAATAGTTCTTACATGTCCTTACCACACGCTCACACTCACACACACACACACACACAGTGCCTATGGATGGTGATGGATATGTTGATTAATTTGATTGTGGTAGTCATTACACAATGCATATGTATCTGAAATCATCACATTACATCTTTAATATAAACCATTTTAATTTGTCAATTATACTTCGATAAAGCTGGGGAAAAAAAGAAAGAAAAGCTGAGAAGAATCTTAAGAAATTAAAGGAAAATTCATTGAGATTTTTTTCATGCTTTTGTGACAATTTACATCCTCTTATTAGTCTTTAGTGAAGAGAGAAATCTTGCTCCATTTAAATTATTAAATATTCCCATAAACAATATTTTTCACTTATTATTCAGAAAAGAAATGATTTTCTGTGAAACTATATTATATTGAAATAGCTTACAATGTTTACACATTTTAACTTGACTGTGTTCTCCAGTACCAAATCTAACTATCCAGGAGAAAGCCTCCTAGCATCAGTATTTAAAACACGATGGTTTAAAATATACTCAACTTGATGTAACTTATTTTATATCAAAAAACACCTAAAAACTATAAAAATGAAAACCATCTCTTCCATCTTCCTCCAAAAAACCTGTATTGTATTAACTTCTTTTAACCTACTTTTCAAATATTTTCCTTCACAAATATTAAGATCAGATACAAATAAATTTGAGGGAAAGGACTTATAAAAAAAGTTTAGTAAAAGTAAGGGAAGGAATGAAGAAAGGAAGAGAACAACTGAGGAAAGTTGGGAAAGAGAAAAGAAGAAAGTTGAAAGGAAAAGGAGAAAAATAAGAAAAAGAAATGAGAAACTACTCACCTTGATGGACCAGGTCCCAAGTATCATCAATTTGTTTCTGAGTTGGGAAATGTCCACAGTCACTGAAGAAATTGGGGAGCTCACTTCTTTCCATTTTTGGCCAATATTCCCTCTTAGCAAACATTATTTCATAGACTAAAAGGACAAAAATGTAAAAGAAAATATTTTTTAAACAATATATCAAGTAAAAAACTTTAACTCTAGCTTTACTTTCCTGTATACCAATAAGTCTCCATGATTAGTCTAGCACTATGTCGACCTTCTGGCAAAGGTTAGAAGGAAGTGGGCACGTTTCTCTCTCCTCACATTCCACAGTAGTGAAATTTTTACTTGATTCCCAAAGATGAATACTGGCACCTTCTATACTGGCTTCATGACAGTTGACGATAAATCCTATAATGTCAACTCAACCATGTCATAAGACGTAGCTTTTATATCAGGACTTCTGAGGACCTGACACCTACTGATCCACTTCACTCTTCATTGTTTATTAACTGCTCTACTTTTTTCATCTCTTTTTGGCTTTTACTCACATTCTAACTACTTAAATTGGTAATTCCACTTTGGATGGCTTATTCTGTTTCTAAAGTTGGCCCCTACTTGGGTGCAATATCTACTTTTTGCTCACTAACTTCATGTATTTCTACTTTCACATTTAAGGTACTTTGTCACTCCTGGCTCAAGACTACCACAGAAAACCACTCAGTTGGGCCACCTGTCACTTATCTCCCATACTTGACTTTAGAAAGGAGTTAGATAACGAGCAAGACAATTGATGCATACATTTTATAAGTGTAGTTTTCCGTAAATAATTTTTTTCTTTTTTCAAAAAAGTGACATTGAGTTTCTACTTTGAAATATGCTACATTTAACCCCATGAAGCTGATTGTATAAGAACATTTACAGGATGTCAGCAACTGCTCAAATACAGGTTTAGCTCCGACTGCCAATGGCAAAGGGCACCAAGGTGGTTTCTAACAGAAGTTATATCATCCTGGCACTCAACCACATGGATTTCAGTTTTTCTATTCATTCATTCATTCATTCATTCATTCATTCATTTAGTTGAGGGAGATAGCTATGAGACATCAACAGATTCAAGACATATTTAGTGATTGTCTAAATATGAATAGCTATTTGAGATCCTAAAACACAGCAGTACAATAAATGAAAATTTATATTTAGTGTATGTATGACTATTTGTCTCTTTTGAAATAAGCAAACTAGAGCAGTTTCTTTCAGTGTCCCATCCATATCTCCTTGTCCCTTAATTCTGTGCATGCTAACTTGATGTTCAGTTGCCAGCATCTGCATTCCATTGCCTAAGGGCTCCCTCTGGCTACAGGCCTTCACACAACCCATCTATGCACCAAGCAGTGGGCCTCAACCAGACTCAGGAGTTGGCTGAGAAAGACCCAGCACTCAAGTTGTTTACACTGTTTTTTCTGAGTTCCCTAGAGGGATTAAGCTCCAGTTGTCCACGTGGTAATTTGCTTGATATTGCACTCTTTTTTGACCCCTCTCCCTTCTGTCTCCTTTCTCCATTCCATTAACAGTATTGCCTAGTATTAACTCCCAAGCAAATTAGTTGTACTTGAATTACTGTCTCAGCATCTGATTCTAAACTAAAACAAAAAGAATATCACCTTTTACTTTTGTGATTAAGTAAATGTATTTCTCCTTGTAAAAGTATATAGCCCTTTATTAGTTTCTCCTTGAATTAATCATTTTATATGTTTCTCACAAGATAATATTGACATACCTATTAATATTATGGCTTTGAAACTGTATAATTGATAACAGTGCCCTTAACCTGTATATTATGCCCTATGAGCAAACTTTCAGCAACATGAAAGGAGAATTAGTATTCAAGGATGATATACCTAGGGTAAATACAAAATTTAAATCACAAAAATTAATGAAATTTTCTGATAATTGAAAGATGCTTAAAAAGTTGTATAGGTATCTGCCAAATATCACCCAATTAGCCATCAACACATGGAAAAGATGAAGAATTTTCTAAGTAACACGAAGACGAATTAGAACTTGCAAATTCTGCCTCTATTGAGTTACTTTATCCCTCAATGTAAATGAATGCTCTGGTTGGTAATTCTTTAAATTATTCATTTACCAAATTCTGTTCTACTGTTCAGTTCCCATGTTGGACAGACCACCATCTGTCCTAACTGGACTCTTTTATTCTGTTTTTGCCACATGTTAGCCTATTCTCAACAAAATTACCAGAGTGATGTCTGCAACACAAGTTGCTTCATAGTCCTCTGTTCCCAATCCTCCAATGGCTTCCCAGTTCTCTCAAGGTAAAATACAATGGTCTATAAAGCTTGACAAAACCTGTGCTCCCGACTACCTTTCCAATTCCATCTTGCTCTGCTCTCCAGTCACAAACTTCATTCCAGTAATACTAGTCTCCTGGCTTCCTCCAAGACTAGCAGCCTCCAAATTAAGGCCTTTGTGCTTGCTGCCGCCTCTCCTTAGAACCTTCCTCCTCCCATAGTCCACCTGGCTTATCTCTCACTATCTAGAAGACTTTTACTCAAAAAACTCAGCTAGAAAGCACCAGAGTCCAGGATGGAAAACAGAAATCACATTAATTTTTTTCAAACTGAGGGGATATTTCAGGATGCAAAAATATTGAAATCTGCAGTTACAAATTGAGAAAGAGAAATCATAGAAAGAAAGTAAAGATATGAAAAATAAGCAACATTCCATAATGTGAAAAAAATCAATTTAGTGATAGTTTGGGGTATGTAGAGAAGACTAATTGAGTAAAATAGTAGGAGCATTTTGGAAAGGATATGTGATTTGGAAGTCAGTAGCTAAAAATTAAAGTGGATGGAAAAGAAAATTTGGCCAGTGTAATAACTGTAAGGTTTTAGTATATATTGTGGTATTATAAAATCAGTACATTCATATTAGATTATATAATATAAACTACTATTCATAAAAAGAGTACTAAGATCTTCCTGAATTTTGTACTAGTGGTATGGAGAGTTTATGGGCAAAAGTCTTAAAATCTGACTCTCTCTCGGTTCTATAAGTAAAAGGAGTCCAAGTAGCTTCCTAATGGGAGAAGGATCTTCTCTTTTTCTGCCTCTCTCTCTCTTGCACTTTCTCATTCTTTCTTCTTCCTGTCTTCCCATCTCTCCAACACTTTGCTCCTTTCTGCTCTTTTCTCTAGAAACCAGGTTGTTGGGCTGGACTGGGTGAATTAATCTAGCAACCTCTGACTTATATAGAACAATCTCTCTTTCTCTTTTCTCTTTCTACTCTTCTCTGACTTCCTCCCTTTACCTCTAGCCACAGAAAAGAAACTATTCTAACTCAAAGAGTTCTGGTTAACTGTAAATAGCTTTTAGCACATAATTTTATCATAACTTAATGAAAACTATCATTTTAACAAATATTTTTGAGTCCTTCTTATAAACCAGGCATTTGCTAGATAGTATTTACTGATAAATGTAACAGACATAATCCCTTTCTTCATGGAACTTAGTCTTAAATGTAAAATAAATACTGTATGACTAGCTGAGACTACCAACATTTTCACATTTTTACCTTATAAAGCAGCAAGACAATGATTGCAATTAAATATAATTTACTTGTATCTTTTTTTAGTCAAGAAACTGGCTCTAATAATCTATCCTAATCCTAAGCAATACTGAATTCATTAAATATAAATATAAATTGGAATCTCTGAAAATTAAGATATAAATTAGAGAATTTGTTCTATGAATAGAATTCTAACACTAATAAGCAATATGTTGTTTAGTATGCTCAGTGTCCATTAACTACTATTCTGGTATAAATACTTAATTTTCCTTTGTGCAGCTATCCCTCCTCCAATGAAGAGTTTCGGTGCAACTCTCAAGCAAGATTCCCTACCCTCCCATTGTAAAGTGTTGGATTTGTGACTCAAGCTATACGTATCAGTTGCTATCTCCCTGGAATATGAATTTAAAGCATAGCAACAAAGAGTCTTTAAGTGATAAGGGTTTATCTATCCCCCAGAGGCAAATTCAGATTGTCCCTTATTTCCTCCTCCCTAGATCTCTGAAGCAGTTGTGTTTAATATTCAGTCTGAAATCCAACTCTTTAACTATCTTTGCAATATTCTCCCGTTAAATTTCCTTTTTGCTTTGGTTAGCTAGAATGAGTTTTCTGTTACTTGCAGAGGATCCAAATAAATTAATTCAAATATACAACATGCTAACTTAAAATGCAAATTGCTTACAGCAATATAAAATATAATCTACCTTTGCTTTCTACAGGTAATTATATTTAAAATTTCCATGGTTAAATTAACTCCAAACTTAAATTCAAACCAGAAGTGTCTGCATCACTTACATTTTTTTCGGTCCATCCATTCCTCTAGCTCTGATAAGTTGACAATTTGTCTTGTCCTCCAAAGACCACGTCGATATCTAACACGGTGGATTAGTCTGCCATACATGTTAATAGCTGCTTTCATATCCGGTCCATGATATAAAGCCTACAAAGACAAAAAAGCTCCTTATATATTTCTAGTATTTATATTTAATATGACTTGCCTCTTTCATTTAGTCTATTTCACCTAGTTTCTTAGATTATGGGTGTATTTATTGTTGGTTGCCCAGGTTGGTTAAATATATGCATTGTAGAGTAACACAATCTCCCTGTAGTTCAGAGATTTCCATTATGAATTGCTTTGTTATTATATATTCATACTTCCCATAGAATAGAGCTTCCAATATTTGCTTCTTTCACAGACACTTCCTACACTTGTGTCCGGATTTCTATAATATGTAGCCTACTCTGCCAGAAAAGATGTAGTCTTATTAAAGTATTATTCTGTAATGGATGATTCTTGTCTAAGCAGTCCACCCTGGTTGCTCAAATCTTCCTCTTTTATTTCCTTTGGAAATTGTACATTCATGTCCTTTACCTATTTTTCCCTGGGCTTTTTAAGGTTTTGTTGTTGTTGTTGCTGATTTCTAAAAATCTCTGAATATTCAAGAAATTAACCCTTTTCAGCATATATGCACATTTTGCTTTATTAGTTTACCTGTGACTACATTCTTCTGTGTACGCATTTTCAACATTCCACCAGAACAGTTTTTTTATTAAAGTTTTAAATATTTACCTATTTTGTATTTGTTTTCTCTTTTCTAAAGAGCAATTCCCTTTTAGTTAACAAGTCAACTTTTTTTACATTTTACATTTTCTGGCTTATTAATGTCTCTATATATCTTTATTAATTTACTTCTAAATAATATTTAGATTTATTTTCCTGTTCTTGACTTCTTAAAGGCTTAATTTTTAAAATTTTCATTATTTCTTGTTTGTTTAGGAATGTGTTTACATTTACACATTTTCCACTGAGTAGGCTTTCCTTTTCTGTGTTTTGCATACCATATTATAAATGAAAAAACTGAAGCAGAAAATCTTTAAATAATTTTCCCAAGGCCCCATAGCCAGTAAGTTGTATAATTGGTTTTGAAACCAGCATAGAGACATTTGAGAGCCCACTTAACTATACTCTACATCTCTACATTCCTTTTAATTTAGTGTTTTCATCCATTCTTTTTTTTTTTTTTTTTTGAGACGGAGTCTCGCTCTGTTACCAGGCTGGAGTGCAGTGGATGCAGTGGTGTGATCTCAGCTCACTGCAACCTCTGCCTCACGGGTTCAAGCGATTATCATGCCTCAGCCTCCTGAGTAGGTGGAACAACAGGCACTCGCCATCATGCCCGGCTAATTTTTGTATTTTAGTAGGGATGGGGTTTTACCATGTTAGCCAGGATGGTCTCGATCTCCTGATCCGCCCACCTTGGCCTCCCAAAGTGCTGGGATTACAGGCATGAGCCACCGCACCTGGCCGTGTTTTCACCCATTCTATAGGATTTTTTTGTTTGTTTGTTTCCTAGCGTATTTCATATGACACATTAATTAATTTATGTATTTATCTATGTATTGTTTTGAGACGGAGTCTCACTCTGTTGCCCAGGCTGGAATGCAGTGGCGGGATCTCAGCTCACTGCAAGCTCTGCCTCCCAGGTTCACACCATTCTCCTGCCTCAGCCTCCCAAGTAGCTGGGACTACAGGCGCCCGCCACCATGCCCAGCTAATTTTTTATATTTTTAGTAGAGACGGGGTTTCACCATGTTAGCCAGGATGGTCTCGACTTCCTGACCTTGTTATCTGCCCAAAGTGCTGGGATTACAGGCGTGAGCCACCGTGCCCGGCCCATATTACACATTATTTTTCTTGTTTCTGTCATGTTATTTTCTGTTTATGTGAAATATTTTTTGTTTACTTGAATGAAAAATAAATTAGCATAATTTTACTACCTTCCTCTTCTCCTTTCTCCTTCCATCTAATAGCAGATTCTGGATGTTTGCTAATGTCTCTCAACATTTAATAGCATTTTTCAATGTGTGTTTTTAATCTGCCTTTTGTTCAATAGGCTTTTGTCTTTTAAAAAGATAATAAATTGGTTGCACTTTTGGCACATTCCCTACATATGAATCTTAGTGGGAGGCAGAACCCACTTCCCACAATTTGAAGCCAAAAGTCAGATGCTTATGACTCATACCTCTTCTGTTGCTAGGATGTAGACACGTGAACTTCACCATTAACTCCACCAATCCCAAACTTTGAATGGAAACAAATAATGCTTTTAAGAGTGAAACAGTGGGAAATCTATTTGTGTGATAGAGTAACTGTAGCACAAATATACATTTTTCAAGGGCAGCATTTGTGAAGTCAGGAACACCCAGGATTCAGTGTCTGCATCAGACTCTTTCTGTATAGGATTTGGCTGGATTACTGGGAGCTACTCAGCCTTTACTATTCCTTTATGTTTCTGAACTTAGTTCTCTACACCTGTGTACAATATCCTCCTCAACATCTTTCTGCTTAAATCTGTAACTGGATTTCTTTTGCTTATAATTAAGAATCAAGCAGTGTTTTGATTGTATCTTTAAAACATGAAGAGGAAAGTTCCTGCTTGGAATGTGCTACTTGGACAGATGATGTCTCTGAGAAAAGGAAGGGCATTGGGCAACCACCTACTTCAATTTGAGTACCTTTTCCTCTGAATGTAATAACTCTTTTGGGCAACACAACCTATCTTGTAAGGGAGCCCTTTTCAGATCTCAGGCATTTGGAAGGTCACCTAGGGCGTTTCATGGTTAGGAAGTTGAGCCAGAGAAAATTACAATGGTCCATCCATGTGGTTTTTATTACAGGGAGTGTCCCTACCAGCCTTTTGCATGGAAATATGCTTCAGCTATTGTGCTGCTACATTTCAGTATGTAAATCTTTCACTATAAGTCTAAATATTTCTCAAGGTAGAATTTATCAGAAAAAAATACAAATTTCTACTTACAACAGCAATATTGCAATATAGTTATTGCAAATTACTGATTATAATATTCAAATTTCTATTATCTTAATGGACAAATGTATTATACCTATCAACATTTAATAAAATTTTCCAGTATTTATTTCAATTTGCTTTTGCTTGATATGGTCATGTCTTTTTTTTCTTAAGTAATTTATTCAACTTTTGGAGAATTCCGCCATCATATGACACTTAGTATGACTTAATTTCCATTAGTGTGTTTCTTATCAGTTTGGAAGAGATCTTTATATGTTAGGTTTTTTAAACTTTGTGTCATATTTCAGCAAATATTTTGCCAGTTTGACTTTTTAACTTTGAAAAGAAAATGCTATAAACCTATAAGAAGATATCTTGACCACATTTATTGAAGTCTAACCTTATCTAAGCATTTAGGTATGAAAATATCAAAAAAGTCTTTATTCAAAAGTCTTATAAAAACAAAACGGAAAATTTTTTAAATTACTAAACCTATACACAGTGAAATAATAATTGAACATTCTAAATCGTTATCTCAATCTCATATGCATAAACACACACTTACAAATATGCAAGCCACAAATACCACTAAGTGTGAATCTTATATTCACTTCCCCATCCACTAAGAAACTAGTGAAGACCTTATTCCATGCATAGCTAGTGGACATGTGTCTCTCCTAGGTTTGGTTCCTCTTGCACTTTTTCAGGCCTCTCCTCTGTGTCCATGTTGCTTGCTGTACTCACTTTGATCTGAGTCAAACAGATTATTTTTACTACTATCTGAAGCATATGCCTCAATCACTCTATGTCTAATTGCTCAGTACAGAAACTGTTAAATAAACATTCTTGGTCAACTTTATCATTAAATATAAATAAAAATATATTGTTTCCCCCACAGTGTACTCTGAAAAACGTTAAATAGCAGCTCCTAATTGCCATAGAAAGGGTACCTCTCTACAGGCCGTGGTTCTTATCTTCATGTTTCTGGTGTGAGCTCACCTGAATTAGCTCTACTAGCACCAGGTGGGAGTATTATCTAGCCTTGGCTTTTGGCAGGAAACTCCAAACATTGGAGTTTCCTGACCTGAGAAAAGACTCCACCATTTGCAATGATTGGACAATTCTGGTACCAGAATGGTCTCATGTTTTACAGTGCTCTGGAGCTAGACAGACTTATGTTTGATTCTCAAAATTCATTCTCATCTATATCACTTGCAAGATGTCCAACTTTGGGTAATTATGTTACATCTCCATGCCTCGTTTTTCATAATTACTAAAGAAAATTATACAACCTGGAGAAATGATACCACTCCAATTCTTGATCACCAACCTCAGTGAGGTTCTCAAAGTGGCCTGGAATTTCATGCATGCTTTTTAAGGCATCTCTCTGCCATTTTCTGTAGTACCTCAATCTCCTCAAACATTCAAACCCATCTAAATGCTTACTCTCACCAAATGGCCCAATTCCTTACTTCACAAAGGAAGAAAAAACAATTAGTTTATTGCAACCTCAACTTCCCACCAGCAAGTCTAAATACTTAACTGCATCTACACATCTTCTTCTCCTGCAACAATGGAGAAATATGTTTCCTCTCACTTAACGCTAATCTTGTCAAGTATCTTGGAAATCCACCCCCTCCAATCTCCTTAAAGGCCTTATAATACAGATTATCTTCATCTTTCTTGTATTGACAACCTTTCCCTCTTACTGGCTTCTTCCAATGAGCATTTAAGCATACATAAATATTTTTTATCTTAAACTATCCTTCTCTAAACCTCATAGTGCCTCAATTTATCTACTGCAGATGTTTTCACTGCATGAACTTACTGTTACTAGAGCCAGAAAATTCTGTCTAGCAGCATTGGAGACTGTGGACCTAACCCTCTTCCTTCTACTGCCTTTCAAGTGCCTTGATGTAGCATCTTCTGGTTTTCTTCTTACCTCTCTGGTTACTACTTTCATGTTTGTGGAATACTCATCTTCTGCTTCCCTTTGAACGCCAACCAGTTTCTCTCAATCTTTCTTTGTAGGATTCTCTCTTTATATAGTCTCCCTAGACAATGACATGGACTCTCATGCCTCCAATTAGTATCAGTAATGATGATTCTCAAATCTATGGGTGGCAGCAGGTTTCAAGGACGGCATCCTTGGTCAGGGAGCTGCATCAACATATTTAGAAGAGGTTCCTCAAATTTCAAATCCTCCTGGCCCCAAAATGCTGTTATGTATCCTTCACTCTCTTGAAAATAATTTATTAAAAACGTGTATTAGGCTCCTAGTGTGGGCCAGGAAGGTACAAGACCTTGTGAAGACAGGAAAGATAAAATTTCTGTTTTCAGAGGGTTACATTTTAGTGAAAGGAGCAATAATCTAATAAACGAATATAGTTTAGGTGGTAGTAAGTGCCACGAAGAACAATAAAGTGCTTTAAAAGAGACAGGGAGTGATTAGAGAGTTATTTTGTACAGGTTAGTATGGGACAGCTTTTCGGTAATGTGACAATGAGCAGAGACCTGAATGAAGTAAAGGAGCAACACCTGGGGGAAGAGCTTTCTTAGAAATATGATGAGATTCATTACCAAAGTGAGGTACTTTTATAGATGAGAGGGTTTTACATTCTTTCTCAGTGAAAGAATTTAAGAACTACTGATGAATCCCAAGTCTTTCTATATGGCCCAATCTCCCTTCTGAATTTTGGACCCATATACTCAACTGCTTCCCAGACATCTCAAGGATTTCCCACAGAAGCTTTAAGCCCAGTGTTGAAAATTGGACTCTACCTTCATTCCTTTCTACTGCTCCCTCCTGCCTGCCCCTCCCCTTAGATTCTGCATTTCTCAACCATACACCAGATTGCTCAAGACAAGAACCTGGGAATCATTCTTGACTCCACCCTCTTCCTTATCTCCAAATACAACCAAACCCAAGAGTCCTATCAACTGTCCATTTCCCCATCACCACCATGCAGTAGATTACTGAAAAAGCATACTAGTTGTTCTCCTTCCATTTTGTCACCCTCTCCTCCCAATCCATTGTCCAAAGTCAGTAATTTTTCAAAAATACAAATATATTTGTGTCACTGATCTATTTTAAAGGCATCCATTCTCAGACACCAAGTATAAACTCCTTATTAAGGTTTCTAAGAACGTTATTAATCTGATTCCTACCTTCAACTTCCTTTACTGCCATTGTCCTCCCAACTATGCCCCAGCCCCTTAAATGTAAATAGTTCACCTAAGCTCATTGATATGGTCTTTCCTGTGCCTCTCAGCCTCCCAGTACACCTGACAAAATAAAGATACCCCTCACCGTCCAGATCTCAGTTTATTGGTCTTATCCAATTGCGCATCAAACACACTTGGGGTTAAATGGCCTTTCTAAATGCTATGATGATACCTAAGACTTCTTTCAGTTATCTGCATTACTCACTAGACTATGTATGCTCTTCACACACCAGGCAGGAAATTGGACCCAGTATATAGTGACTATTATCAAATTAAAAAATACATATGTTATTGAATAAATGAACATAGGCCTACAGGTACTTGTGAGTGTTAGCACACATGTTATGTAATAAAACTGTTCTATACAACAGGAGTCCCCAACCAACTGCTCTGTGGCCTGTTGGGAACCAGGCTGCACAGCAGGAGGTGAATGGTGGGTGAGCGAGCATTACTGCCTGAGCTCCTTCTATCAGGTCAGTGGCAGCATTAGATGCTCATAGGATCAAGAACCCTATTGTGAACTGCACATGCAAGGGATCCAGGTTGTGTGCTCTTAATGAGAATCTAATGCCTGATGATCTGAAGCAG
This sequence comes from Theropithecus gelada, assembly GCF_003255815.1. Taxonomy (NCBI): domain Eukaryota; kingdom Metazoa; phylum Chordata; class Mammalia; order Primates; family Cercopithecidae; genus Theropithecus; species Theropithecus gelada. Next base: position 146,550,220 of record NC_037672.1, read on the forward strand.
AACAGTTTCATCCTGAAAACATCCCTGCCCCTGCTCTTGTCCATGGAAAAAATTGTCTTCCACGAAACTGGTCCCTGGTGCCAAAAAGGTTGGGGACTGTTGCTATACAAGGTGCCCTGTCCTATAGGGTTCACGAATAGGTTCAAATTTTGTTATTATTTCTGTTTTGTTCTTTTGAGACAATGATAGCAAATTCCTACTTTATCAAATTTTCAAAGAATTCTATAACCTCCAAAATATTGAAGACCATTGAGTTATGTATAAGACGTTGTTAAGGCAATAATGAAACTCAGATTCTCCAGGGCTGTTCCAAATTTACTGATTCAACAAATATTTATTAAAAGCCAATTTCAAACACTTTTTATTATTGTAGCTATCAACCATTCCAATGTCCTGGAATTTCAACATTTTTAGTCAATAGCAATCAAATATATTTAATTTAGGATTAAAACTTTAAAATTATAAATATTTAGAGAAAAATATTGAAATTAAGTGAGATCCTAGAAGCGTTACATCAAGGAATGAACCCTGTTTTGTGTCTTTATGATTCTGTAATATCATTATTACTTATACCAAAACACATGCAAACAAACAGCACAAAAATTTTTAAAGGGAAATGACATTTTTAATTGTGGAAAAAATATTCATATTAAAATATAGCAATCTCTGTGGTCTTTTGATGTATGACTGGTAAGACAATTTGATGCTGCTTCATTATTTCCAAAGAATTCCAAACTAAATTTTTCATAGGGAATGGAAATCGTACGGTCTCTTGAGTAATCTTAAACTTCTAGCAGACACTGTCCACAGCAACAAACTCTGAAGTGGCAGTAAAGCAATATGACTATGGAAGTCTCCCAGTGGAGGAACTGCCACAGTGCTGACAATTATTCAGTGATTTGCTGTGCACCCTCTAGATCAGAAAGTTATGAAGAATTCCCCCAACAGCAACCCTTCACATAGGCACAGTCCAGGAAACTTACTATTAACTGCATTACAGGGTGTCACACTAGGATTTTGACACTAGGCAAAACAACTTTAACCACATCAGCAAAGTAATCATCCAACAGACAAAGCACCATGCCAATGATGGAATAAAAAAGAAAATCATTGATCATAACAAATTTTATAACCAAATAAAAGTAAACAATCTACTTTATATTGGCTCTGATCCTTTAAAAGTACTTCCCATTCTTTTTATCTCAAATCCTATCTCCGTATAGAAATTCAGCATTTTCCTTATCAATTAAATCACTCTTTTTCACCCTCATCTTTGGCCCATTCTTCCTCTCTCAATTTTTTAGATTCATTTTTGTCCCAGAGGTTATGAATGATTCTACAATTCTTTCTGATATTAGGAAATGCTATAATTAAATTATATAGCATGTATCAAATGTGTGCAGACAGAACTTTAAGGATGTGTGTGTGTGTGTGTGTAAGATCTCCTTAGACTGCCATGATAAACTTCTACAATTATGTTAATTCATCCACTCAATAGGTATTTGTTGAGTGCCTACATATAATCAAATACAATAGGTATTTGTTGAGTGCCTACTACATACGAAACACCATTCTAGGCATTTGAATACAGAAACAAACAAGACAGACAGATACCTGTCTTCATGGAGTTTGCAATCTATCTAGCCAAACTAAAAAATATATGTATACAAACAGAGAGATAAACAAGAAAAAATATTAGATTATACATGCATACAGTTAAAATGATAGAGTATATATTATGTGTCAAGGTAGTCTGTGGTGCTGTGAATAGAAAAATAAAGAGTATGTGCTTCCAAATAAGTCATATAAACCATACTGTCCATGTCAAACATGTAAACAGATGATAATAATGTAAAGAACTGGACACAATAATGACCAGAAAAATGGAGAGATCAGCTCTGCTTGATGGACAAGAGAGGGTGTCTAAGTGAATATACTTTAGGAAGATCTTGAAAGATGAATTGGAGTTTATCAGAAGATAAGGAAGGCAGAGGAGAGAACAGCATGAAAATATAAGATGACAAGAAACAATCAAGATTTGCAGTTTGCTAAAACACAGAGAATATGTCAGGGGGTATGATCTGATGAAGCTTGACAAGAGCCAAAACAGGGAGGTCATGTGTACTATGTTATAGTTCCTACTATATCCTGTAAGCAATATAGGCCCTCAAAAAGATTATAAGAAATGAAATAAGGTAATAACAGTGGAATTTTTCAAATATGGTACATGGCAAATAGATTTGACGGAAGTAGGTCTGTAGGCATAGAGATCAATGAGGCAACTATTGCAATTCTCCATGTAAGGGTAGATTAAAGGAAGTTCTGGCAAGAAGCACAAAGAAGAGCAGTTCAACAAACATCATGAAAGTGGAACCAATTGAATATGGGAGTGAAAAAGTTGAAAGAATCTAAGAGACATCCAGGTTTATGGCTTGAGCAATGAGTAGTAGAACAGTTTATCAATATAGATAGTTATAGGAAAGAAAGAGCTTTGTGGAGTAAGAAAATCAGTTCATTTCCCATTGTGGAGAAATTTAATTCTAATTTAACCATAGATCTTTTAATGTCTTAGACAGACATGGGTTTGAATTCTAGCTCTTTCACTTACCAGCTGTTTGAGTTTGGGCAAATAATTTGCTTCAGTTTCTTCAGCAATAAAACAGATATAGCAGCTACCTTACAAAATTATGGGATTAAGTATATGGAGTGTTTACCTTTTGCCAGAGTTTTACATGTATTATCATGTTTAATCATAACTACATATGTGATTCACATACATATTAATTTACACGTTAGTACATGTAAACATGTATACCCAGAGATAGGCAGATGGATTAACTCTATCACCACATTGTCAGAGAAATGTGTTCAGGATGCCCACTGCAAATCTATTCCAGAGGTTTTTCCCAGAAGATCAAGGAATTGGAGTGGGTACTACTAATATATTTTATTTATAGTTGATTTCCCAAATTCCTTATTAGCAGTAAAACTTTAGCCCTCAAGGTGAGGACATTTTGGGTTCTCTCAAAGGTTTTCCAAGATGGACCCACTTAGGTTCATCTGCATTTGCCCAGCCAAAATGGGTCTGCATTATTTATTTTAAAAATCAGAATTGCAATCTATGAAAGTTGATCAGGTAGATATTTGTATGTGTGTGTAATTCTTTGAAATTGAACATTTATGCACTGAAAGAGTACCCAGGAGTGTGGGAAGTGACGGAAAGTTGCTCTAAACAGAAAATGAGCAGATAGCAAGGAAGAAACAACTTTAGTGCAAAGTTATTTCAAAATATCCTTGTTTAAGAATAGGTGGTCCCAGAATTGCTGAGTTAAGGATAAATGAGGCCTTTTGTTTGGAGTCTCCAACTTTGCACAGTCTAAAACTATCATCATAGCAGATTATTCATCACATTTTCTTAAAGTATGTACACCAAAAATTAGTTGGATGTGGTAGCAGGCACCTGTAATCCCAGCTACTCAGGAGACTGAGGCAGGAGAATCGCTTGAACCCAGGAGGTAGAGGTTGCAGTGAGCCAAGATCATGCCATTGCACTCCAGTCTGGGCAACAAGAGCAAAACTCCATCTCAAAAAAAAAAAAAAAAGTATGTATACAGAATTTTACTTAGAAATATTAGAGGCATATTGAAAAATTTTACTTAATTGAATCTAATGAGAAATTTTAAACACATTATAATATCTGATGTATAGCTTACCTTGGTCATTACTCTTTGCAATCTTTTGCGTTCAAGCCATCCCCTGACATACGCCTGCATGATGGTGACCATTCTAATCAATTTTGGGGTAATCATGAATTTTTTTCTTTCTCGGAATACTTGGAAGATTTCTATGTGTGGTCCAATTCTTTTAACTTTATTGTCATGTTTATCAGTTTTATTTGGAGTATCTTTTATCCTAAAAATAAAACAATTTCTTATTATAGATAATATGAAAAATTAACACTTCCACAGTTTTAAATTCTTTCAATGATGAATACATTGAAATAGGAAATATATTATAACTTGTACATAGAATTCAATGCATGTACATAGAATTCAAATATGTCAATAAGGTCCTCCAAAGAAGGTTGAATATGCCAAGATCAATATTACATGGATAAAATTAACCTTCTGAAGAAAAGAAATCCAAAAGAAAGTGAATTTTTCAGTCTATCTACAAGTATTCAAAAGAGAATGTTTTCATATGACAGGGCAGATTAGTTCAAATAATTTTCTTGTCCCAGAAGCTATTTTAAACTACAGAGTAATTCAAAATTATTTGATTATTTGACACTGATATTCTGTTAACCAAGCATCATCAGAAAAATAACTTTGATTCAAATACTTCGAATTGAGAGGCTCTGTACTATGGTGGTAGGATCACGGCCTTTAGGATCAGCAGACGGGAAAGGTGATACCGCAAACAATGACCAGTCTGTAATATTGCTATGGGTGACTTGGTAGTTAATAATGAGTGTCAACTTGACTGGATTGAAGGAACAAAGTATTGATCCTGAGTGTGTCTGTGAGGGTGTTGCCAAAGGAGATTAACATTTAGGTCAGTGGGCTGGGAAAGGCAGACCCACCCTTAATCTGGGTGGGCACAACCTAATCAGCTGCCAGTGCAGCTAGAATATAAGCAGGCAGAAAAATGTGAAAAGAGAGACTGGCCTAGTCTCCCAGACTACGTCTTTCTTCCATACTAGATGCCTCCTGAAACATTAGACTCCAAGTCCTTCAGTCTTGGAACTCCAACTGGCTCTCCTTGCTCCTCAGCCTGCAGACGGCCTATTGTGGGACCTCCTTATGGTCATGTGAGTTAATACTTAAAAAATTCATATATATATATATATATATATGAATTTTATATATATATAAAAATTCTTATATATATATATATATAAATGGAATATATATATGTTCCATTTGTTCTGTCCCTCTAGAGAACCCTAATACAGTGACCCTAGTAGCGATTGATAACATTTGAGAAAATTGAAGATTTACTACCATTAACAGATTATCTGTAATCTTGGTAACCTTGTGTCAGCTTTTTCTTTATATGTATATACCTGTTATGTTTTATATATGATAGCCAGTTTTTCGAAGTCTTCCAAAGTTCAACGTCTAGTTCCCTTGCAACTTTTAGCATATAAAAATGCTTTCTTCTTCTTAATGTTTTTATTTCTGCCCTCTCACAAATGGAGTTCCACTGACTGAGATGCCCAGGTCAATTCATTCACCAGGGCTGAGTCTTGCCCCAAAAATGATCTGTACCTACATCTCTGAATCCCAGACTCAAGTTTCTTGATTCTCAGAGTGAATCTCTGACTCACGTTCACTCTGTTTTAGCATTATTTTCTTAGTCTGTTTTATTTAATTTTTATGTTAAGTTGATGTTTAAGTCTTGTTCTGTTTTGTACATGGCTATTATTTTTATTCTCTCAGTAACTGAAAAGTGGAGTATGATCTTCATTACTTGACCCAGCCACGAAGTCTCTGTTCAGTGGTAGATGGCAGGAAAACCCAGTTCTGTCTTTCTGTATTTGTCTTTCTGTAGTTTTTCTTGAAGCTTGTACTACCTCCTGATATTCTCTATATTGTATGTCATTTGAACACTAGCATAACACCATTTTTGAACATTAGTTTGAATATCATTCAAGAGAAAATTTTGCACTCATTAGAATGGAGATCAGCCCCAGATCAAGAAATTTTCATAAGAAGAATTTGTTGTAGATCTTTTTGACTTCCTGACCTTCCTACTCCCAAGTAGCTGCAATGAACCAGTGAGATTTGTTGAAGCACAGAAAATTGTGCTGTATATTTATTTTTGACCTATATCTAACTATGTATAACTGAGGCTGCTAGTTCTCTTTGTGTCTATGTTTGTAAATGAAAAAAAAAGTCCTTTTCCTTCTTGCAAAAGGAAATAAATTAGCTTCGTACAATATTCATGTAACTGGAGCTCTTTTGTATCAGTGGCCGATTCATTCTCTCATTCTCTCTTTTTCACTCCCTTGAAAATGTTTATACATTACTGAGCCAAATATATATCATTTTGTACACTGAGGGATAGATATCTTATTAAACAAAGCTGCCAGAAGAGCTGAAGAATAGGAAACAAAGTTTTGTATTTGTTTGTTTAAATTAAGGCTGATTTTGAATAGCTTAGAAAAGAGGCAGCTCTGCCTTCTAAGAGGATTTTTGCTTGGTTAATATTATACATTTTAGGAATGGGCATTGATGTATGAGATCAAGTGGAATGCAGGTGAAATGGTAATGATTACTTCTTGCTTGTCCATATCATCAAGATCTACTATGAAATCAAAGAAATTCTGAGTTGACATCTTTTTCTCATTTCTCTCAGAGGAAATAAGAGGACTGTTATAGAAATAGTTAAATACCCAAACCAAAAAGTGAGGGAAGGTTTCATGTTCTAACGAGATGCAAATAACAAAGGAATATATGTGATGGTAAGGTGATGTGTAATGTGTATTATTGAAGTGACAGCTCTAGGTCATTAGAGTCTTCTGGTCTCCTAAGTTGCCTTGAAAGGCACAGAGTTTTTAATCCTCTACTGAAAAGTGTGTGTGTGTACATGTGTATGAGAGAGACAGACAGAGAGATAAAAGAGACAAAGAAAGAGAGACAGAGACAGACAACAGAGACCGAAAGAGAACTGAAGGTTATTTCGGGTAAAAGTTGTAGTTCATATGAGTGATCAGAACTATATTACGTAAAAAATATGAAGAAATGCAAGCATGTTTACAAAATGACGAATGTGATTTGTCTGGTTCTCATAACAATTGAAAAAGAAATGAATTTTATCTTAGGTCTGAAACAGATGAACTTTGATCAATACTATATCTCTAGATAACTGGAATGTTAAAGAAAAGACAAGAACAATTTATAGAAGTGAACAATTTATAGACGTCTTGATGGAAAACAAATTGTATTTACAAATAATGAGTTTGAAAAGAAGCTAATACACTAAATTTTGACAATGGTAAATCAGAGAAATGCTTGTGAATCCTTAACTATAAAACATTACATAGGTGGTATATTTTAAAAGTAAAATTAGAATATGATATCACTTTTGTTATACTGACAAACTGATTTTTGATTACACAGTCTGCTCTTAACAGAGGGAAGACCATTCTGTGCCTTCAATATATTTTGCCCAAATATCAAAAAGTTCCTTTTATCACTTAAGTATTCCTTTTATCGTGCTTATGAATCTTTTTTCTCTTCTTTGTGACTTTTTTGCAAAGTTTGGTATTCCTAACATTTAAAGTTACTTTGTTACTTGTGTCTCTGTTATTTCTTTTTTACTCAAAAGGCACCTATGACTTCTGTTCATATTTTACTTCATCTGACAATTTTTTCAATATTTTCCCCACATTCAAGTTCCAAATTTTATTTTATTATTATTATCCTCTTTTTGAGACAGAGTCTCGCTCTGTCACCCAGGCCGGAGTGTAACAGTGCAATCTTGTCTCACCACAACCTCCGCCTCCCGGGTTCAAGCAATTGTCATGCCTCAGCCTCCTGAGTAGCTGGGATTACAGGAGCGTGCCACCACACACTACTAAGTTTTTGTATTTTTAGTGGAGACGGGGTTTTGCTATGCTGGCCAGGTGGGTCTTAAACTCCTGTCCTCAAATGATCCCCTGCCTCCAACTTTCAAAGTGTTGGGATTACAGGCGTGAGCCACAGTGACTGGCCTCAAGTTGCAAATTAAAAGAAAATAATAATAGTAATAATAATGTCTTTTTAACCTAACTTTTGGGTACCCCAAATGGCTTCAGGATCATACCAAAGATGTTCTTCTTCACTTATAAAAGGAGGGCTGCAACACATGACAAGGTACGTCTTGCATGGTTGTTATACAAATGTTATAACAATTTTATTTTTTTAAAGCCAAAGATGACTCCTATATATTGGCCCTTACATTTACTTCTGCATATTAGGACCATTGGCTCAACAGCTTACCAGCTCCAAATTCAAAATTCTTAGACATTCAGTTGTTTTAAACATGGCCCAAATAAGCATATTTTTAGCCATTTGGAGTCTACTTGCTTTGCCTACACCATGAAATCGCTTCCAATATCTGTTAGACATCAATAAGGCAAATCCGGGGGCTATAAAAGACCTCATGCCACTGCTGCTCTTTGGAGCTCAATGACCCAGAGATTCTCCATCCTGTGGTTGAGTGTCATCACCTAGACATGGAAGTCCCCTCTCTGATTTCCCTCTCCCACAGGAGATCGCTACTCCTTCTGGGTAGGGGCTCCATGTCACAGTCTCTGGAAGGCCTTTGCTGGGAGAGACTTCTCATGCAAGCCTATCCATGTGCTGACCAAATAAAGCTTGGTATTGGCTACTGCCACTTCAGGGTCATGTCTTTTTCTTGACCAGAGCCATGATCCTCGACCTTGTTACAATGGTCCTTATTTTTATCTAATTCAATACTGTATTGAGGACTGTCCTGTTTATCAAATTTCAAAATATAAAAACAGGTGACTAATCAAGGAAAAATTTGGCCTAAGTTGAATATATAACAAATAAAATATTAATAAAGCCGGGTGCAGTGGCTCCATGCCTGTTATCCCACCACTTAGCAAGGCTGCGGCAGGTGGATCATTTGAATCCAGGAGTTCAAGACCAGCCTGAGTCATAAGGTGAAACTCTTTCTCTACAAAAGCAACTATGAAAAATTAGCCAAGCATGGTGGCATATGCTACCATGAGAGGCTGAGGTGGGAGAATCCCCCAAACCCAGGAAGTCGAGGCTGCAGTAAACCATCATCATACCACTGCACTCCAGTCTGGGTGAGAGATTGGGACCCTATCTCAAAATATACATATACATATATATTTTTACATTTACATAAACATATTAGAAGCACAGTGTGGTATATTGATGGTCAATTAAAGCCTTCTTAAATCCATACCTTTGCAATGTGATTCTGCAGCCCTACTCATCAAGAGGTGGAGTCTATTCACTTACTCTAGGACTATGAGCTGGTCTTGTGAATCGGTCTGGCCAATAGAATTTAATGGAAGTGATAATGTGCCAGTCCTAAGTATGTGCTTTAAGAGACTTTACACAGTTTCATTCTTTCAGAACCCTACATCTACATGACAATGAGCCAGCAAGTCTCTAAAGGATGAGAAGCCACATGGGGAAGAGAGAAATTGTACCCACTGGTGTAAGCCCAGGTCTGGAACAGATCATCATTATTGTTGCATGAGAAATAATAGCTGTTGTTTTAAGCCACTAAGTTTTGTGATGCCATTGTGGTGATAGATAACTGATGCACATACTTAGGTCTATACTCAAAGACTAACACAATAACTGTCAAATTGATTTTTTCAAAGATTTTGTTTCAGAGGTAAATTATCTGCCAAGTTGTGACATTAGAGATGAAATTTTTAAAACCTTGAGGCTTGTCAATGTCCTCCTTGTCAATATGTTCTTATTTCAAAGTGATCAATGACTAAATCCATATGGAAAAAAAATCTGTATGTCCTTAGTAGAGGACTCCATTCCTCTCCACTCTGAGATTGTTGATTATTACAGCAAATTTTTGCTAAACATATATTATACAAATCAATCATATCATCAGCAGCTAGTTTCTGCCCAAAGTCCTGCTACAAGTTACAGGTTATAAATTTCATCTTCTGAAAGAAACATCAAAAGAATGGTAGCCTTATGAACAATGCATTTTCTTAACAATTTATAGTAGCAGGAAAAGACTTATGGGCACAGGTTTCTCAGCTTAAACTGACGTCACAACCATGAACCTGTTAGACTAAGCAAAAGAACTGATTCAGGATTTCAGGACTTTTTTCATCCAGAAACAGAAAACTTCATATGGTATTCTGCTTAAACCCAGATCAACAAATTAAGAATTAATTATCTAGAATTGAATACACTGATTATGTTTCATATTTATTTTCTAATAAAATATGAGAAAGCTTTTTTTGAATCAATTTATAAATTTGAATTTGTTTGCCTTTACTAGTACAAACTAGAATGAAATATCCTTTAAATGGTATATAAATGGTTTCAACTAATCCATCAGAACTTGAGGGGAAAAAAGTCCTAATGAAAATGTTCATATATACAATAAATTAATAAATCATTGTGAATAAGTTTATAGAAATTAAGAACACATTTTATTTTATCTTTAAAACAATATAGAACAATAGTTAAATATATACAAAATGCCACTACTGAGTTCATTATAGAAGTATTTATTTACAAAGTTTTAATAAGAATTGATACTTTTTTCTATCAAAATGTAATTGAAAAATCAAGTTTGTAATCCATTTTCCATTTTAATATATAACATTTAAAGGTAAGTCAGTAAACTAGGTATGGTGGCTCCTATTAAAGAATGTGGATTTAATCCTTACGTGAAAATGATGCCCACTAGGTCCTCCTAAAAAACCAGCTCACTCTTTTCTATATTGCTTAGGGATTGCCAACTAATGGAATGTTACAGGAAAACATATATTGGGAAATTTGAGGATATTAAAAAGAGAAAGGGGTGTTTTTACCATTATATGCAATGTAGGTAAAACCTGGAAGAATAAAATTGGATGATTCCTAATTCCTGACCTCAATGAAAAAACTGACAAGGGCAATAAAAATCCTGCTACATAAAATCATTATGAAAGAACATAATATGACACCAGGAGATTTATTAGTCTTCTAGACAGAAGTTACTGATATGTTAGTATCATATAATTCTAGTTTTGCTAATGATACAATATAAGCATCCATGTTTTAATCCATTCCTTATTCCACATTTATTAATGAAACTGACTCAGTAAAACACCAAGTTAATGATATTGAATAAAAAGTGCTAGAATATGGGTAGAGCATTCTAATAGAGATTTCTCTAAAGAAGACATATAAATTGCCAAAATGTATATGAAAAAATGCTCAACATCACTAATCATCAGGGAAGTACAAATTAAAATCACAATGAGTTTTCACCTTACACATCTTAGAATTTATTATCAGAAAGAGAAAAGACAGCAAGTATTGGAGAGGACACAGAGAAAAGGGAACCCCTGCACACTGTTGGTGGGAATGTAAATTAGCACAACCTTATGGAAAACAGTACAGAATTTCCTCAAAAAATTAAAAACAGAATTTGCAATCTACTCATCTGACAAAGGGCTAATATCCAGAACCTACAAAGAACTCAAACAAATTTACAAGAAAAAACAACCCCTTCAAAAAGTGGGCAAAGGATATGAACAGACACTTCTCAAAAGAAGACATTTACGCAGCCAACAGACACATGAAAAAATGCTCATCATCACTAGCCATCAGAGAAATGCAAATCAAAACCACAATGAGATACCATCTCACACCAGTTAGAATGACAATCATTCAAAAGTCAGGAAACAACAGGTGCTGGAGAGGATGTGGAGAAATAGGAACACTTTTACACTGTTGGTGGGATTGTAAACTAGTTCGACCATTGTGGAAGACAGTGTGGCAATTCCTCAAGGATCTAGAACTAGAAATACCATTTGACCCAGCCATCCCATTACTGGGTATATATCCAAAGAATTATAAATCATGCTGCTATAAAGACACATGCACACATATGTTTATTGTGGCACTATTCACAATAGCAAAGACTTGGAACCAACCCAAATGTCCATCAATGACAGACTGGATTAAGAAAATGTGGCACATATTTACCATGGAATACTATGCAGCTATAAAAAAGGATGAGTTCATGTCCTTTGCAGGGACATGGATGCAGCTGGAAACCATCATTCTCAGCAAACTATCACAAGAACAGAAAACCAAACACCTCATGTTCTCACTCATAGGTGGGAATTGAACATTGAGATCACTTGGACACAGGAAGGGGAACATCACACACCGGGGCCTGTTGTGGGGTTGGGGGAGGGGGGAGGGATAGCATTAGGAGATATACCTAATGTAAATGACGAGTTAATGGGTGCAGCACAGCAACATGGCACATGTATATATGTAACAAACCTGCACATTGTGCACATATACTCTAGAACATAAAGTATAATAATTTTTAAAAAGGCAAAAAAAAAAAAAAAGAATACCAGTCAATCCAGCTATCTCACTCCTGGGTACATATCCAAAGGAAATGAAATCAGTTTGTCAGAGACATCTGCACCACCGTGTTCACTGCACCATTATTCACAATAGCCAAGATGTGAAATCAACATAAGTGTTTGTGAACATATGAATGAAAAAAGAAGATGCAGCATATATACACAATGGAATACTATGCAGTCATACAAAGAAGGAAATTCTGTCATTTGTGACAACATGGATGAACCTGGAGGACACTGTGCTAAGTGAAATAAGCTAGGTACAGAAAAGCAAATACCACATGACCTCACTCATTTTTGGAATCCAAAATGTTGATCTCATAGAAGTAGAGAGTAAAATGGTGGCAAAAAGAGCTGGAGCATTTGGGAGCAGATGTTGGGGAGATGTTGGCCAAAGGATATAAAATGGTATTTACATAGGCGGAATAAGTCCAAGAGATCTATTGTACAACATAGTGACTATAGTTAAATATATTGTATTCTTGAAAAATGTGAAGAGTGTGGAAATAAAGTGTTTTCACCATAAAAATGATAACTATGTAAAGTAATGTATATGTGAATTAACTCGATTTCGTCATTCCACAATGTATATGTACTTCAAAACATCATTTTGTACAAACTTATACAGTCACAACCATGCTTTATGAATGCATCTTGATCACAAGATAGGGATGAGAAAGCAAACTAACAACTTAGCTTCCTCCCTCATGAATTAGTAGTATATAATATCTTATAATCAAGGGGAATAAGCACCTGCTACCCTGTGATAAACAAACACAGGTAATTCTGTCTAGCACTAATCTCCAAAATAATTAGAATCTCAAGTCCCCCTCCAGCTTTTTTATATAAGTTATTACTGAATCTATAACCAAAGAATGACTTTTAGCTCTCATTGATATATGACCCTGGATGGGAAAGATAAACATTAGTCGGTCATTTAGTTTTTGACCACCTAACACGTTCCAAGAATAGTAATAGTATGCAGACAAGCAAAAGGGACTGGCTCCCTTCACATTATTTCAGATTTATACTTATTTTCTGGATATAACAATTTATCTATTGCTGATCTTTTTCTTTTATTTTCCTTTTATTAACATTTTTTTATTTTTATTTTATTTTAGAAAGAGAGTCTTGCTCTGTCATCAAGGCTGGAGTGCAGTGGTGCAATCCCAGCTCACTGCAGCCTCTAACCCCTGAGCTCAAGTGATTTTCCTGCCTCCATCTCCCAAGTAGCTGGGACTACAAGTATGCATCACTATGCCTGGCTCATTTTTCTTTTAGTTTCCAGCAACCAAACCTGTCTTCATTAAAGTGTCTTTCACTTAATTTCAAATCTTATATCTCTATTAAAAGATACATATATGTATATACATAAAATCTCCCTTCCAAAATGAACATCCCATATTTCATCTGCATTATATTTCTTAACTTTGGAACAATAATTTCTGAGCATATTTTTGTGAGAACCACACAATCAGAGTGCCTTGAAGGTTTCATCGTGTTCTCAAATAAATTTTTTGTTGTGATTAATTAAAAACACACACCTGGCAAAAAATGATTAGAAACATACATACAGAAAAATGTTTCAATAATTATTTTAAGTTAAAATAGAAATAAGGCACCATTTTTCACTTCCAAATTTAAAAGGAAAACCCTGCAAACCTAAAGAATTCCAGAGAAAGTTTGGTTCAAGATGCATTTCCAACGTTATTCTCAATTGTGTAATCTACTTGGAAAATAGATTGACTTGGCAATATGAATCAAGAGCATACAACCTAGTAATTTCCTTTTTGGAAATTTCCCCTAAGTATGAAAAAAGCGATATGCATGAAGATATCCATCCACAGTTTCATTTATAGTAGGAAAAAAATTAGAAGCAGATATCTAAGTAAATTGTGTTAGAGCCAATCCATAGACTATTATGAGGTCATAAAGGTGTTGTTTATGAAGATTACATAATAATTTGAGTAAATGCTTGTCATTTCAAAAATTGATATTAAAAGAATAAGGATATTAAATTACATGCATTACATAATTGTAACTTTAAAAAAGATATATATATATATTTATATACATATCTATAAAAGACTATTAAACCATGCCAAATATTATTAGTGGTTATATTAACTCAGTATTTCTAAATCAAGAATGGATAGGAATCATGACCATTATTTCCAACGAACTCCTATTCAGGACCTTCCTTCAAAGATTGTTTCATTGACTCCTTCAGTAAAACTGATGCAAATTCCTGATTAGATGTTAGGTTATAAAAAAAAAAAAAATTAGGTTGTAAAGAAAAATGATAATTTGTTTCTTGTTTTCTAATTTTTTCATATTCCCTGAAATAGGCTAGCATTCACTGTGTAAAGTTAAAGTATAATAATTAAATCCATTAATATCAGCAGTAGTGGTAGTAACAATCTTTCATTAAGCATTTATTTCAGACATACTTTCTCCTTCAATCTTCAAAATAGTATTGTTAGGGATGGAGGCAGTGACATGCACCTGTAATCTCAGCAAGTCAGGTGGCTTAGACAGGAGAACTGCTTGAGCCCAGGAGTGAGAAACTAACCTAGGCAACCTAGTGAGACCCTGGCTCAAAAAAAAAAATCAAAATTTAAAAAAAATAGTTTTGTTGGATAAATATTATCCTGATTTTATAGATGAGATAAAGTTATAAGTAGTATAGCCATAATTCCAAGCCCTCTTGATTGTGTGTGTGATGAAATCAAAGGAGGACAAAATTATGTCATGACAACAGAAAGACTGGTATTGACAGTAGCCAATCCTCAATAGTTAGGATGCCTTGGGTAACTGGCTTGAGGTTTTCATTCATTTGTTTGTTTCAGGAGTATTGAAAGATGCAGTCATATCACAAATACAGAGAGACTATTACAGAAATGTTCAATTTTATGCCATGGACTTTATGTTCATTCTTTGTATAAGAATGAGTTGTAGATGAGATATGGGAAATGTATTGTGACTGTCAGATACATGAAGACTAAGTGACCTCCTCTGAGTTAGAGAATCATAGTAATTATTCTTTGCTTACCCTCCAAATGTAATTTTTAAATTTATCTTTCTTTACCATGTCCTAATAGAATTTTGATACGCAGTAAATTGTCATTTTTATAGACATTTTTAGCCACTAGAGAGTCTCCATATAACTCTTTTAAAAATTCTCATGAAAATAAAAATGTGAATCATTAAAGGCAAGATCCAAAACAAGTTTTCATCATAGAAGAGACCACTTCACTTGTTTTCATGCCAACTCCTACTAATGTCACTCTAAGAATGAGAGAAAGAACAGGGCTGACTGGCTGCCTTTTACTTTTTCATTTGAAGTTTGACAAATCTATGCTCAAAGCATCAAATCAAATAGTTCAGAGAGAGAAGAGATCATTATGCAAGATTACATGTGAGAAAAGATACAATAAGTTAATTAGTAAGTTAATCATGTCCGAACACTACACCCTGAGCTTGGCAAACATTTGAACAGGGAATTTCCTTTCAACTGCTAATGCTTATACAATAATATATATTAAACACTAAATCAGTTTTAGAGTTTGGTTCAGATATTGCTACTAATTAGTTTTGGCTGATATTGAAGTATTTTGTATGCTCCATTTATAAAAGCACTGTTTGCCCATCTGTTCATAGGTTGAAAGTGATTAAGGATACTTATTTTGGCTGTTGTAAAAGCCAAATACTTTTCAAGCTGAAAATTTGTGACAAAACCAGATCAGGTTGCCAAGTTCAGAAATATATGAAAAGAGATCTGTGATGCCTCCCTCCCCCAATTCCTCTTCCAACCTGCATTATCGAAAAGTAAATATCACCACTTTCCTGATTAGACTAGCATGCCTGCTTTGTCCAAATGCTTTGCAATTTAGTTATAATTTACACAATTTACTCTGATTTGGATCTTCTGCTACCAAGCTGTGTCGAGGGCTTTCGTTTCCTGTACGTGCAGCCTTGAAGTAGAAACATGTGATACTCTTGTGCTTTGAATGTGGGATTTGAAAGTAACTTGGGTAATGAGTGGAACAAGTTTGTGGCCTACTTTAAACCCCTAAATGATTTCTGTTAAGTTTGAAAACAATGCATTAAATTCAACATGGGTGATATAGATTTTTAAGGGGAGGGATGTAATACATGCTCGTGAAATTCATCTTTTGTCTCATTATTATTTTACTATTCCATTTCCAAATATTCCCAAGGGTTCAGTACTTCACGCTAGTAAAACCTGTTCACTTCAAAAATCAGAGCAGCATTCCTGGGACTTTCTAAAATAAGATGCACTCCTCCTGAAGTGGAAGATAATGTCACTTTAATTCAGGCAAATTTTAAAAATAGTTTAAATACCTAAAGGACATGTAATTCTTGGGTGCCTTCTGTTCTCTTTTTGTATCCCAATCATTCCTCAAAATGCTACTCCATGCCAACCCCCCCAAAACAAGTGCCCTCCTATTTTTGACTATTTCTAGGTCCACAGCAATCTGTTTAACTAGATCATATCAAAAGATGGAGATTGATATCCCATTTAAAATCTCTAAGAAAATTTGAATTTCTGGGTAGGATACCTTTTACCACCTATATAGATCCCTAGTTAGAACATTTCAGGTAGTAAAATGCTTAAGGCACTCAATATGGGAGAAGAGAATCAGGCATGGGTGCAGGAGGCAGAAGACGTTTTCCAGGTGCATGATATCATGTCTAAGGAAAGAGGGGTTTTATTGTTATTACTGCTACTACTGCAGCTTGGTTTCAATTTTCCAACAGATTTTCCTCAAAACAAAATAGAGACTTTTAAAATTCCAAATTCAGTTCAAAAAACACAATCATTTCTTTCCTCCTGGCATAGATAAACATTCTGTAGGAGCACTACTTATTATAAATTAAGTTGAAATTATCATTTCACGTAATGGAAAAGCAAAACCAGGAATACTGTTTTTATTCAAATTTAATCAATTCTGATTTTCTCTTTCCAACTTTTCAGGTTCAGGGTGTACATGTGTAGGTTTTTTATATGGGTATATGGTATTTTGTGTTATGGAGTTTTGGAATACAGATTATTTCGTCACCCAAGTAATAAGCACAGTACCTAAAAAGTTTTTTGATCCTCACTCTCCTCCCACCCTCCACCCTGAAGTAGGCCCTCGTGTCTATTGTTCCCTTCCTTGTGTCCATGTGTACTCAATATTTAGCTTGATTTGCTTTATTATTATTATTTCAGTAGCTTTAAGGGTACAAGTGTTTTTGGTTACATGGATGAATTGTATAGTGGTGAGGTTTGAGATTTTAGTGCACCTATCACCCAAGTGGTATTTCGTTTTTCATTCCTGTATTAATTTGCTTAGGATAATGGCCTCCAGCTGCATCCATGTTGCTGCAAAGAATAGGATTTTGTCCTTTTTTATGACTGCATAGTATTCTATGGTGTACATGTACCACATTTTCTTTATCTAGTCCACCACTGATGGACATTTAAGTTGATTCCATGTCTTTACTATGGTGAATAGCACTGCCATGAACATACATGTTCATGTGTCTTCATGATAGAACAATTTATATTCCTTTGGGTACATACCCAGTAATGATTGCTAGGTTGAATGATAGTTTAAGTTCTCTGAGAAATCTCCAAATTGCTTTCCACAGTGGCTGAACCAATTTACATTCCCACCAGCAATGTATAAGTGCTCCCTTTTCTCCACAACCTCAGCAGTATCTTTTATTTTTTGACTTTTTAATAGTACCCATTCTCACTGGTGTGAGACGGTACCTCATTTAAGGTTTGGTTTGCATTTCTCCAATGATTAGTGATGTTAAGCATTTTTCATATGCTCATTGGCCACACATATGTCTTACTTTGGGGAAAATGTCTGTTCATGTCCTTTGCCCACTTTTTAATGGGGTTGCTTGTTTTTTACTTGTTGATTTAAGTTCCTTATAGATTCTGGATATAAGACCTTTGTCAGATGCATAGTTTGCAAACATTTTCTCCCATTCTGTGGGTTGTCTGTTTACTCTGTTTATAATTTCTTTTGTGTGCAGAAGCTCTTTAGTTTAATTATGATTGATTTGCCAATTTTTGTTTTTGCAGCAATTGCTTTTGGAGTCCTAGTCATGAAATCTTTGCCAGGGCTGATGTCCAAAATGGTATTTCATAGGTTTTCTTCTAGAATTTTTTATACTTTTAGGTTTTACATTTAAGTCTGTAATCCATCTTGAGTTGATTTTTGTATATAATGAAAGGAAGGGTCCAGTTTTAATCTCCTGCATATAGCTAGCCAATTATCCCAGCACCATTTATTGAACAGGGAAAACTTTCCCCATCGCTTGTTATTGTTGGATTTGTCAAAGATCAGATGGTTGTAGGTGTGCGGCTTTATTTCTGAGTTTTCTAATCTGCTCCTTGGTCTATATGTCTGTTTTGGTACCAGTATCGTGCTGTTTGGTTACTGTAGCCTTATAGTGTAGTTTGAAGTCAGGTAGTGTGATTCCTCCAGGTTTGTTCATTTAGCTTATCATTGCTTTGGCTATTTGGGCACTTTTCTTGGTTCCATATGAATTTTAAAAGAGTTTTTTCTAATTCTGCGAAAAAGATACTGGTAGTTGATAGGACTAGCATTAAATGTGTAAATTGCTTTGGGCAATATGGCCATTTTAACAATACTGATTCTTCCTATAAATGAGCATGTTTTTCCATTTGTTTGGGTCATCTTTGATTTCTTTCAGCAGTGTTGTGTAATTCTCATTGTAGAGATCTTTCACCTCCCTGGTTAGGTGTATCTGTAGGTATTTCATTCCTTCGGTGGCTATTGTGAATGGAATTGTGTTCCTGAATTAGGCTGTCAGCTTGGACACTGGCGAATAGAAATACTAGTGATGCTTGTTCATTGATTTTGTATCCTGAAACTTTGCTGAAGTTTATCAGATCACGGAACCTTTAGGCAGAGGCTATGGGGTTTTCTAGGTATAGAATCATTTCGTCTATGAGAAGAGATAGTTTGACCTCTCTAGTTATTTGGATACCTTTTATATCTTTATATTCTCTTGCCTGATTGCTCTGGCTAAGACTTCTAGATTCTGATTTTTTAAATCAAGTTAATATATAATGCATTTTAGGGAACTCTCTTTAACCTAAACATGTCGGAAACTCCATTTTATTGTACCTACATGTTTTACTGGTAGGATACTGAAAAATATTATCATTGAAGTCAACTGAAATAACTAGGGTGTTTATGCCAAAGGTGTGATGAGGGCTGATTTTTCAGTGGCACAGTGACCAGAGTTGTCAGTTTTTATCTATGAAAAAGGGAACACAGTAAATTGTTCTGCTTTTCATCCCAACACAGTTATTTATTCCCAACCCAAACTCTAGTCAGTCATGGAGAAGAGCTGACTTTACCTACTCCCATCCATCTCTCTCACCTCTGCTCAAAAGAGGGTGAAAGATAAGATACTTTATCCCTAGAATAGGGACTTTAGATTACAGGGCTCCAGAAAATAAATAAATGTCCACAATTAAGGTGATTCTAAAAACCATTTCTAATATTATACTCAATGTTTTATTCCCAACCATGTATATATCAGGGACTACCATTTCCAAAAGATTGGGGATACCCTCAAGCAGGAACACACAGAATGATGGTCAGGAAATCATAGGCAAAGCCTATTAGAGAAGTAGAATTGTGGACAGTCTGAGAGTAACCTGGATTAGAGACAGATAGGATCCTTTGGCCCCCTTCCCCATGCTTTTGCCTCTCTATTCACCCTCTTAATGTGTTCCTCCATGAAAAAGCAATTGCAAATATAATTTTCCCTGCCGGAGACTTAATTCATTCTTATTGCACTATTAGGTAGGATTACTATGTTTTAAAGAAGAGAACTTATGTGTGTTCTGTTTCTCTATTCTGCTTGCTCCTCCTTGGACAATTTTCTTCTTATTACATGCAGGAGTCGCACCTATACCTTCCTCTTGAACCAGGCCCAGTTGTCCTCTTTCCCAGCTGCTGATTTCCTATAGTCAGTTTCCTTACTCTCTACTACATCCTTCAGCAGAAACTAGGGGAATTATGTGTGTCCCATGCTTACAAGTGAGGAAGTACACTCTTGACTTTTCTAGAGATGAGGCCATTTCTATTCCAGGGGAGAAAGCAGAAGGCCCCGATTCAGCCTGTAGCTGAAGCCAATGTGCGCTCAGCTTACCAGATAGCCCAGCCATCAATAACTGGTTATTTTGTGTTCTCTTTGTTCTGCCTATCACAGCAGTGTTTTTTTCCACCAAATTAGGCTAGATTGGGAAACTAGTGATGCTGATGTTCTGATTCCTTGTGACTAATGCCAGTGTTACACTCTGGACACATTCAGAGGCCTGGGCTACCAGCAGTTCACTGCCTGACCCTGCTGCTGCTTCAGCATCTCTTGAGCAGCTCTCTTGGGCAGGACCTTTGCATAAGAGGCAATTGCTTGCCTTAAATTTGGTTATCTTTATTTTTGCCTCATATCACTGAGAAGCAATCCTAAAGAAAACAGGCCTAGAAGACTTAAGGTACAGCTAAATAACACTTGATTTGGAGGTATATGGGGGAGTTTGGAGATGGTAGCATTTTCAGGAGTTGCAGTCTCTAGCAGCTGCTTTTGAAGACTTCATCCTATCCCAAGATCATGACACTGAGATATCATCAAGGTAATTAACTATAGCTCTATTAACTAGCTAATCATAGCAGAAAGCAACTAAGTCATCTGAGGAATTGACAGAACCAGGAAAGTAAGTACTGGACACAGTTAAGTATATTCCCTAGCTTAGTACTCAAAGTGTGGTCTGAGTACCAGCTGATCAGTATCACCTGAGAGTTTATCTGAAATGCAGCATTTCAGGCCATTTCGATTCTGCTATGTTCAAAAAGAATAATCATCAGACTAAAAATGATAGAACAGATACTGATAGGAGAGAACTGAAACACAAGCCACAAAAGATCTCATAAAGAAAATTGAGACTTCTTTTAATTAGTTAAATTTTCTGGGCTCAGGTGAATAATTTTCCATAGACATCTGCAGATCTGCTATCTTTGAGAAACAGGAAAATAAAAGTGATGTGAGAATTCTGGAGAATGACAAATGTCCTCACCTTAAAAAAGAAAAGAATAAAATATTGTAAACTCTAGACCAGTAAATTAAATCTCAGAGTCTATCAGTTATTAATTGGATGTTGGGTGAGGACTTAACAAATGAAGCAGTGGTGCCAAGAACTAGAATGCACATAAAAAGAAGCAGCCATGCCATGCTAAATTTATTTTATTTATTTTAATTTTGTAACTATTTTGCTTTTTCTTACTATATTGCTAGACCAGGAAATAATTTTTGATGTGTCTGATTTTCAGGTAGGCAATTTTCAAGGTTCTCATAAAATCTTTGTAAACAAGGTCGGGAAATACAGGCTGATTAGGTGTTCTTGAGTGATGAGAGGGACTCCATCATCATTTCTTTTTTTTTTTTTTTTTTTTTTTTTTTGAGACGGAGTCTCGCTCTGTCACCCAGGCTGGAGTGCAGTGGCTGGATCTCAGCTCACTGCAAGCTCCGCCTCCCGGGTTCACGCCATTCTCCTGCCTCAGCCTCCCGAGTAGCTGGGACTACAGGGGCCTGCCACCTCGCCCGGCTAAGTTTTTTTTGTATTTTTTAGTAGAGACGGGGTTTCACTGTGTTAGCCAGGATAGTCTCGATCTCCTGACCTCGTGATCCGCCCGTCTCGGCCTCCCAAAGTGCTGGGATTACAGGCTTGAGCCACCGCGCCCGGCCTCCATCATCATTTCTAACTGAGACAAAGAATACAGTAGAAAAGGATGGAAAAACTAACACATAACTATTTCAATTTTTAAAAGTTGTTATGGGATATTCCAGTGAAGATGCCCAGGAAGCAGTCTGTAATTTCTAGCTTGAGATGAGAACTATACATAGATGGAAGATAAAGAAAATTCATTATAAAGCAGAGAAAATATATTAAAAGGGTGATTCAATAATTGAACAAATATTTATGTACATATTTATATTACTACTTGTGTAAGGTGCTATTCTAATGCTGAAGATACCCTGTTGAATAAAATACAAAAAACTTCCCCTGTCCCCACTGAGCTTATATTCCAGTAGAATAGATCAATAGTAATCACAGTAAGCAAGTTAATAATAGAGTATATTAGAAGATGATGTGTGCTATGGTAAAAAATAAAGTAGGATTTGGTGGTTGGGGAGTTCTGGCAGGGATCGAATACGCAATTTTAAATAGTATGTCATTGCAGGTGGAGGGGTTACTGAAAAAATGACATATAGTAATTATCTGAGGAAAATGTGACAAGAAGCTAAGTCAAAATGTAATAAAATTACTTGTAAAGTACTTCAGTTCATATATATATACACATACACACACATATATATATTTGTGTGTGTGCGACTGCACAATAATTTCACTATGACCTTGAAGACGTTACGTATCTTACCTCCCTCATTGTAGTTATTAACACTATTTTATAATGATCTCCAGGTCTATCTCCTTTCTATACCCAGAATCCCTGAAAGTGACTACTTTTCTTTGTATAATAGATGAAGAGAGAAAGAAAGAGGTAGAGAAAGAACAGGAAGGAAGGAGAAAGGGAGAATATATTGGTAACACATTAGAATATCTGAAAATTTCTCAGGCTCATCTTTTTTTCAGAACTCAAATCAATATGAGTTATTGCCCTTGGGAAGTTGACCCCCAAAGCTGACATGATGGGTTTCACGAGTCGATGTACAGGGTCTAGGGTTGGGTTCCACTTTACATTGTGCTACTAAAATTTTACTTGAAATACTGTGTTCTTTCTTAAGCATCATATTTTAATGGGGATATTTTTTAGTACAGTGAGCATCTGTTTCTTTCCTCTGTCTAGCACCTCCTATTCCTTTCGAGAATTGAACTTCCCCACTCCAGTCATGTGACTCTCCCATGATTTGTCTAGGGCTGGTCATGTCTTCCAAGGTGGGAAGTCAGCCAGAATATTTCTGTGTGTGTGTGTGTGTGTGTGTGTGTGTGTGAAGAGAAGAGGAGGGACGGGGTGCTTTCTGTTTTGGAAGGGGGAAGTTTGGTGGGGGATTGTTTGTTGCTTTTGTTTTTGTTTTTTATTTTTTGTGGTAATACAACACCGCCATTTTGGTAAGAATGAGAAGTGAATTAGATACCTGGGAGCTACCCATTTTCCTTGCTACATGGAGAAAAATTCTATAGAAGGAGGAATAAAAGCCAAGCAGAGATTAAAAATGAAAGAAAAGACAATGCATCCTGAAGACATTACTTGAGTCCTTGAGTCATCTGAGCCCAAGATGCTAAACCAATACAAAGAACAAAGAGCGACCATATCCCTGCCCCCTTGTAATTCCTATTTAGATGGGTCAGTCAAGCCCCATTTTTGTCCAAGATAGTTTGAACTACCATCCAATGAAGATGTTATATATACATATATAGTTGAAATAGGCTAAGGGGATTAATCAGAAAAGAAAAAGTTGGTACAGAGGGGTGACTTCTAGAAGACCAAGGGATACCAGTTCAAGAGAGATTGGTATTAAGCTTAAATCAGACAACTGTCTGAAAATCAGAGCAGTCCTTTGAATTAAATGAGATGCCACTTGAATGGAGGTATTATGAATCTCTGGATTTTGCGAGTAGAGTCTAAGTGTGTACAGTGTTATAGAGGAGATTTGTCCTTTGGAAAGAGAGTTTCCGTAGAAAACCTTTAAGTTTCCTCAAACTCTCAAAGTCTGTAATTCTGCAAAGACAGAACACACAAGTGGAGGTCACCTGAGAAATGTTATTCACCATATATTTATTTTCAAACAATGCTTAGGATAGGCACTGACCCAGAAGAACCTATTGACAAAAGATGTCTAATGAGAAGCAGGCTAACTTTCTATTCATAGGTAACAAAATTTCAGAAGAGACCAAAGAAAAGTTTTTAGGTAGGAAATTGTAAGATTGTTTTGAGATAAAATAAGAGGACTTGATCTCTTTCAGGAAAAAAAAAATGGTGATAAAGAGAATACAGTACTTTTCAAGATAAAAGGGAAACATTCAAGGACCTACATAAATACCTGGACTCTGAAACGCGAATTTTATACTTAGGTATGAAAGTCGATGTACCATATACCACTATATCAAATAAGAAAATATTTAGAATTGGCAATTCAATTTGCCTTTCAGAAAGATATTAGTGTCATATCTTATTATCATTTTAATTCCAGTATGCTACGAAATAGGAAGTAGGAAGAATACAACTATTCCTTATCTACATATTTAAATGAACTATAATAATACTTGAAATTCTAAAGATTTTTTGAAAATAAGGAAAACTCAAAAGTTCCAAAACAGTACACTTACTTCATAGATGGTAAATTTAAATGCTAACACTTATATCAAGAATTAAAGCAAATTAAATACTAAAAAGATGAAAGGCTGATGACCAGCCTCTGAACTTAATCACAATCACAAATTTAATATTATGAGTCAACAATAGAATGTTTTTCCTCTATGAATTAAAGACTCAGCAATTGTTATATTCTATACCTGGAAATCAGTCAAGCATTTTAAAAAACAATTATGAGCTTTAGAAGTTCAAAAAAAGGAAAATTTATCACTGAAGTCATATTAATCTAGAAAGGATTAACAGCTCACTGCAAAAAAAAAAAAAATCAAAAGAATGTTTTATTCATGGAATGCAATAGGTTAGCTTAAGGAAAATGTAGACTTTTGAAATATGGTTAGAGGTACTAAACAAATTCAAGTAGACCTCAAGGAACATTATATATAAAGTATTTTTTCTTATAGAAAATAAAATAACAATAACATCACAATAGTACAATTATAGATCACAATAGTAGAATTATAATCTATACAGCTTCTGGTTCACAGTGTTTGCTTAGGTATTAAGAATGAACTCTCAATGCATTATTTCCCTTTAGCTAATAATATAAACTGGTTTTGATACTTTATATTAAAGATACTATATTTAAAAAGAGAAAATATATTAATAAAGAAGTAGAAAAATATGATGCTAGGAAAAGATGAGATCCCACTTCATCACAAAATAATATTTACCTTTATAAAAATAAAAAATAAATGTATACACTATCATTCATGTACACATTACATTTATTTAAACTAAAAATTAAGAACATTTATTTCAATCTAATTCTATCTGGTTTAGAGGTATTTAATTTAAAAAAAAAATAGATATTTTATTTAAAAAACAGAAAAATGTTCCTTTGACAATTCTGATTGAACTGAGATTTGTTGGCTTTCTTTGAAATGTTTAACATAAAATTCTTTTCCTTTAAAAATGGTTGTAGAATTTCTTAAACATATTTTAATCTTATGAATTTCTAACAACTTTCAGAAACTTATGGAGTTCTAACAATTTGAAAATATGTAATATAAATTAAAATATTGAGGAAGTAGAAAAATTCAGACATTAAGCAATTTTGTTTTGTAAGTTTTCATCTATGAAAATAATTTACTATAAATGTTGGGCTGAGGTGTATATGAAATGAATACTTATATAGCAGAATTATAAAATGATAGCAAAATATAATCTTTTTCTCATAAAAATAAATATATTTAAGAACCCCCAAATTAAATCAAGTATCTGTATTCACTATGCAGTCTTTTCAACCCAGTAAATTCATTCTAAATGTGTGCAATTTTAACATTATAGTTCTTTGTTTAATAATGCTTCTAAGGGAAAATCTTATATATACTTGTACATATATTTGTACAAACAAACGTACCCAAACACTATAGAACCATCTTTTCTTCCCTTTCTGAATATTGAAATGTCTACAGTTGAAGAAAACAGGAAGATGAACAACAACAATGACAAATGAATGTGAAATTTGCTTTTTAGGTTTGTGATCATTGAAGATTAGGAAAGAAACAACCAGGACTCTGGCTTATCCACCACTATTTATCCATATAAGGCAACCAAGAATAGGAGTGGGTGTTCACATTAGCAGACCAAGTGCTGCTGCAGCATTTTTAGTGTGCTTAACTTCCCCACTCCCACCTTTTAACAGCCAAGTGACTGCCTCCTTTAAAAAAAATACTGCTGAGTGGGTACATAAACCAGTCCTATTTGCCAACTGTAAAGGGTTCCCGCAAAGCTTGTGGGTATGTGCAAATTAATTCCATCATCTTTTTTTCTACAACTAAGAAGAGACAGGGGAAAACAGACTCTCTTATATTTACTGTAGCCTGGCAATAGTAATATACGTGTGACATATTTTTACCCTTGAAACGCAAAAGTACTTTAGAAATTGGCCAGTACTTTATAGAAGTTGACTGATGACTGGTGGAAGGTTATAATATACTCTACCTCATGCAGGCTCTAAGGAAACCTCTAGCTGAAAAATATATGGGAAATTCCTCTGTAACAAGAAAAGTTCTTGAGGCAAAGCTATAAATCCAACATGTGGATTCTAAAGTTTCACGGAATTTTTATGATAGAAATGGTACAGGATTTCAAATAAAGAAGAGAATCAATATTGATTTACTTAAATATTTCCAATTAAGTATGTTTGTGTATTTTATATAGACATATATAAAATCTCACATATATACATATACATAGTTTTATATTGTTCACTACTACACTTTATTTTCACATTCAATTTCACTCTTTTATATTTCTCTCTCTCTTTCTCTATGATTCTATGCTAGTAATAGTTTTTAAATCACTAGAGCCACTCAAGTTTAATAATTTATTAAGTATAGTTTCAATTTAACTCTCTCAAGTAATCATCATAAAGTCTACTAAAATTTAAGATACAAATGGTATAAAAGGAGCATGACTGACTAAGAATATCACTATGCTGTGAGGTGAGAGTTAGATTCTAATCACGGTTCTGTTTTTCACTTTCAGGACCTTGAAGAAGTCATTAAATCTTTTTATCCCAGTTTTCCTAATTGGAAAACAGAAGGATTGAACCAAGTGATGTCTAAAATTCCTTCAGCCATCATTCTTTAAAATATTTAAGACATCCCTGAAAAACTTACAGAAGGTAGACTATACAGAAAAATGTTTAGAGTTCAGATTATCTGACTGGCTGGCTGGTTCCAGGGAAATAACTATTATAAACGCTCATCTTGGAGGCTGTCCAATTTTTTATCATTGAAATGGCTGGAGTAATTTTAACTTAGTAACATCTGTAAGGAAAAAATAAAGGCTTCTCAATCAAATTAACCAGGTAAAGAATATTTCTAGGAAAAGGACTTATGCAAGAACAAACTGCTTTGAACACCATCAAATATTTTCAAAATAATGTACATGGGACAGTTATAATTTATTTGCTTTAAAGGAAGTCTCTCTGTGGAAAAGTTTATGAAAACAAATTCAATTTCTTTAGTAGACACAGGTCATTCAGATTTTCTATTTCTTCATGTGTCAGTTTTGGTATGCTATCTGTTTTCAAAAAAAATGGACTACTTCCTCTTAAATGCAACTGACATGAAGTTATTTACGGATTATTTTATTATCATTTTAATGTCTATAGGATATATAATGATGCCCTCTCTTTCATTCCTGATATTGGCAATTTCTGTTTTATCTCTTCTTTTTTAAAACTGGTCTTAAAAATAGCACATAAATTTTATTAATCTTTCCAAAGATTAATGTGCTTTGTTAATTTGATTTATTGCTTCCCTAATTTCTATTTCATTGCTTTCTGTTCTTATCTTTATAATGCCTGTTACATGTGCTGTTAAAAATAATGTATATTCTACATTATTGGATGTAGCTTTCTATAACTGTCATTTATGGCAAGTTAATTAATAGTTTGTTCAAATCTGCTATATGTAGAATTTTCCTTTGATTCTTTTGTATAGCTTTTATTTGTGCACTGGGGATCTCCTGTTACTATGAACACCTTTTTAAGTTTTGAACATTTATAGTAACTGCTTTAAAGCCCTTCTCTGCTAATTCCAACATCCAAAAAAAAGAAAAAAACATTTTTTCTTTCTATGTAAACAGATGAAGAAATTGAAAACTATGCAAGCTGTTCCTTTAGGATGCACTTTCTTGAAGTCTTTTCTACACATGCACAATTCAGGAGTCAGCCCATAATTTTAGGAGAGTTTGTACACAGAATTGGGACTCCTCTCTCTGTGGTTTTCTCCTTTTATGAAATTTCCTAATCAACTTTTAGTTATTTTGGCAGCTCTAAACTCTGTCTTCTGACACTTCACACCATTAACAGTGGCGTTTTCTGCCTAAGGTCTCACTATCTTACATTGCATGACATTGGAAAAGCTAGATAAATGGGGATCTTATTCATTGCTGTTCCTTTCTTTCGAGTCAAATAGTTTCCCTCCAGTTTCTGTCCACATGCCATTGCTCTGCAGTGCCTTCAAATATTCTTTTTTATAGTTTATAATCATTTATGATTAATAAATGAATGTATTCCCAGTGAATAAGAAAACACAAGTATGAAACCTGCCCTTTTCAGAAACTTCATTGTTAACTTTCCCCAACTGCTTCTTTCAATCTCACACTCTAATCTGTCTCACAAAATCGATGTTTTCAAAACAGTTTATCAACAAAGTATATAAAGTAGCAAAGTATATAAAGTAGCAAAGCTATCTAAGAATTTTTAATAGAGTCATTGAAAATGCAAATGCATGCTTAATCATAGTGAATTGTGGTACATCGTTTCTAATAAACAAAAAAATAGCGAAAACATACGCAGTGTCATTTACTGTCATTTACGGCATTTACTGTCATTTACGGCAAATTAAATGTTTCCACTGCTTTCTCCTAGATACTGAAAAGTAAAACTTCGGCTGGGTCTACTAATTGATTACCAAAACACTCAAAAAAAAGTATTTTTCTCCTTTCCTCAGTCAAATTAAAAGGCCACATTGAAAAATATGTATTAAAAACCTGAGCTTTCAACAACCTATACTTCTTTAAACCTAGGTATTAAAGTCAGCAATTACATTGATAACATCAAAAATGAGGGCATTAATTTACATTTTTCTATTATATAAAAGATATACCTGGGTTGTGATTGTGGTTCTGGCCTGATAGGTTTTTGCTCCTTTTTAATAAAGGCTTTAAAGGTTTTCTATAATAAGGAAAAGAAGAGTTGACATAAGTAGAAAAACAATGTCATCAGCTATAAAATTTTAATTCCATTGATGTTCTGTTATATTATCAAAGGGAGAATCATTATAATATATATTATAAATCTACACATTAATATACATTTGTTAGTATACTCAGAGGGGTATGACTGTTGGACCTCCTTCAGAACCTTTTAGCACCCAAGAATACAGTTTCTACTAGTTATTTTAATGAGCAAATATCCTTACAACTCTATTATAGATGAGACTTTTATTTATTTATTTGTCCTCTGTCTTACAAAAGAGATTTAAGATGGCTTTTAATAAATACAGTACATATGCAAAAGGGAAATAAAATCCAGTGAAGGAGAAAATATGGGCAGAAAAATAATGCCAAATATGTTCTGATAATTTGTGATATTTGAAATCTGGCTGTCAAAAACCTAACTATTGAGGTGTCATGGACTTAATTGTGCTTCCATATGTCAAAGCCCTAGCCCCACAATGTGACTGTATTTGAAGATAAGGTCTTTAATGAAGTAACTATGGTTGAATGAGGTCAAAAGGGCAGGGCCTAATTCAACAAGACTGATGACCTTATAAGACGAGGAAAAGATACCCAAGAAAAGGCCATGTGAGGACACAATAAGAAGATGGACATCTTCAAGCCAAGGAGAGAAATATCAGGATAAACCAACCTCACGGACACCTTAATCTTGGGCTTCCAGCCCCTAGAACAGTAAGAAAATAAATTTATGTTGTTGAAGTCACCCAGTCTGTGGTATTTTCTTATGGTTCCCTTAACACACTAATACACACAGTAACAAATAAAACAGTAGTTCTAACATTCATAATGTCTATAATAAAACAAACATATTCAGTGAAAAATTGTTTCCATCGGTTTTTCAAATAAACCTGGTATAATGTACCAGCTTCAGCAGCATCACTTCCAACAATTTATGGATTTTTCTTATATAATCCTTCAATATTAGTCAAAGATAAAAAGAATAACTGGGGAAGATAATTCTATAAGACCCCAGAAAAACTGGGCGATTGGTTGTCTGGTCATTCAGTATGGTCCAAATGTAAAATTGATAGCTACAGCCACTGATGGCTTGCATATCTACGTTATAATCTTCCAGGACAATTTTTGTATAAAATAGCTTTTAAAAAATGGGAAGAGGAATTTGAAGTAAACTTGATAAATGAGTAAAATGATTAGGGAATTTTGAGCTGTTAGTGTTGTCTCCCTCAGACTCTCTCAGAAGTCAGTAACAGAAATTTATTGGTCAGTGATATATGGTGTGTTCATGATACCACAAGAAAAGTGCTTATTTTAGTTTTGCATTTTAAGTTTCAAAGGTGTCATTGACAACTAAAGCCAAAAATGTCTCCTCTATAAACTCTCAGGAGATATAAAGAGCCAATGTAAAGATGAAATGTGGAAGAAAGTTGTGTTTATCTTGCAAAAATATTCAGCATTAAGACATACACTGATTTCTAAAACAATTTAAACAAATCGCAAATCTCTTATACTGAGTTAAGCTTCATTCTGACTTATGCTGCCATCTCAGATGCAATCTTACTTGTAAGTATTAATTTCATTTCGTGGCATTCACTTTTTAAGCCCTAAGATTGACCTTTCTTCTGGAACACAATAACCCAGAAAATTGTTGTGCATCATCTCTCAATATTTGTTACATTAGAATTCCTTGATCATGTTTCCTTTTTCAAATTAAACAATCATCCTCAAGAATAATACTGTACGTTTTAAAATACATGTACAACATGTAAATGATAATAAAGCAGGAAGCAGGACCTCCTATATTTTAAATGTCTCATTCAAGATGTTCCGTGACACATTTTCATGGCTATAAAAATACTAATGGCCAAAAAATATTGTTGATCTTGAGATTTCATACTTTTACACAAAACAATACACTTGGCTTGGGATACACTGTCCTTCTGTGCTACTACTGTTTACACTTGCCAACTTCATCTTTTTTTCAACTCCTTCCTTCTTGGCCAGACTAACTCAATTGACACATTCTCCATAATGAGGGGTGGCAAATGTGAAGGCTGCTAAGTAAAACAATCTCAGACAAACATTCCTGAGGATTTCCTTTCTTTAGATGTCCTCTGTGATTCTATTTTCTCTCTTCCAATTTCACTGTCTTTGCAACCTCCATTGATGTTTTCTACCTAACATAATTAGCAATTGATTCTTTTTTTTTCTTTTTTTTTTTTTTTTTTTTTGCTTTCCTTTTTGCAAAGTAAATATTGCCTTTGTTATAACGGGTCTGGTGTTTTTCTAAGTCTTAGTCTTCTACATACTTATATATTGACATCTCAAGTCCATTCTGCCTTGATATTTCACCTCTATTTTCTCTCAAATTCTTTCTCTCCTCTTTACACAGCCACTATCTGCTTCATTCAACTTCTTTTTTTATTATTATACTGTAAGTTCTGGGATACAAGTACAGAACATGCAGATTTGTTACATAGGTACACACATGCCATGGTGGTTTGCTGCACCCATCAACCCGTCATATATATTAGGTATCTCTCCTAATGCTATCCCTCCCCTAGCCCCCACCCCCTAACAGGCCCTGGTGTGTGATGCTGCCCTCCCTGTCTCCATGTGTTCTCATTGTTCATCTCCCACTTATGAGTGAGAAGATGCCGTGTTTGGTTTTCTGTTCCTGTGTTAGTTTGCTGAGAATGATGGTTTGCAGCTTCATCCATGTCCCTGCAAAGGACATGAACTCACCCTTTTTTGTGGCTGCATAGTATTCCATGGTGTATATGTGCCACATTTTCTTTATCCAGTCTATCATTGATAGCCATTTGGGTTGGTTCCAAGTCTTTGCTATTGTGAATAGTGCTGCAATAAACATACGTGTGCATGTGTCTTTATAGCAGAATGATTTATAATCCTTCTTTAAACCCCTGGTCTTCCCATGCCAATGCATTTGGAGTGACACATCCTAAACATTTGGCTGAAGATGTAAGTCATTTGTTAAACTCCCCTGGTAAATTTTTCAAATTTTTGTAACAACCTAAATAGATGTATTGAAAACTACTTTTCATACTCCTTTTCCCCACATATTTTCTCAAATCCCACAGTTTAACTGGTACCAAGTTTCTGATAATTTACACAATATTTTTACACCTGAGGCTTCTTTCTTAAAAAGCACCTGTCTAATCCATCAATTCCCTTCCTCTTTTCAAATCTCGTTTGGATTTTTTTTTTCTTTTGACAATTCCCTCATGGTCTAAAGGTTAAATTCTTTCATTGATAAACCATAAATCTTTAGCCTTCAATTTTTGCATCTTAATTGTAGACATATTTCATTTAACTCCTATTGGCATACAATTATAAAATATCTCATTTATAATTGGCCTATTATACCCAAACACTTACTCCCAAATGTGGTTAAAGGGTATTTTTTAAGTAGGAAGGGGTTTTCATGGTTTTAAACAGTCTGGTGACCCTACCAGAAACATTAATAAACACATCACTCAAGGTAAAATGAAAGATTTGTTTAAATAGGTACTGTGAAGAGAAAATTATTAATTGCAAACACATATAAAATTACAAATTATATATTAAAACATGTGAAGTAAACTGAAGAGTTTTTTTCTGCCAGACTGGGCTATTAACACTAGCATTTGCTCTGAAGAAGTCAGTCACGTCCCTAGTGCCTTCTGTGAAATAGCAGTGAGCTGTATTCTTTATGCCACTACTGCAATGGTTTAAACAGAAAAACTGTCAATCACTTGCACACATGCAGAATCAGAAGGCACTCAACACATCTTTCTGAGATTTTTCACAAGCCAATCTCTTTATATTCTTGAATTTGAGAGCTTCCAAGAATGCACATAAACCCCAGTATGGTTTAAAAGCCATATAACCACCCATGGTAGTTATGATAGATATGTGAAAACCATAGGTTCCCAGAATCTTCTCATGGAGCCAGACCAGCCTCCACTTTGGAAGGTGGTCTTAAGTGTAGTATTCCCTTTACATTTCTTTATAGATGTGAAGGTATCCCAAAGATAATGCTGGTCACTCTGTAGTAGCCATGGCTTCAAAAAGCCATTCAACTTTCAGATTAGGAAACACTGGAGAAGACGACACAGAAAAATATAGGTTGCCATCTACCAGTCACTACAGAAAATTTCTTTAACCTTAACAAAAAATTAAAACTACAGAAATTTACTCATTTATGTAGGTGTTTAAGCTAAGTGTAGGAGGCAATACACAGGCTGAAGAGAAGGAGGGAAATGGACAGGCAACTTTGCATCCCAAAATAAGCCCCTGTAAAGGTTGGAATCCATTTGAAAAAAAGATACAAAGGGATTGCTGTTTCTAGGAATATGTTCATAGTAACAAATCTCAACATAATCCAACAATAAATTCTAAAAACATAAAAATAAAAGATGTTGTTTAATGCATGGCTGAGCTGATGGGAAAGTAATGGAATTCCATTCTGGTCAAACACTGAAATGTTGAAATTACTATTTTATAAGTTCAGAAGCTTGTCTTTACCTTGGGGATGGTATAGCAATTCCTGACAGCTTAGAGCCTAGGTTTTAATGACCTGCATGCCCTGCAGTCATTGGAGGCAAACATTGGAACCCAGAGTACCAAGGAAATTCAAATCTAAGAAAAATATTCATAAAACCCAGGTCTTGGAAGGGCAGTAGACTTAAGGCATAAACCAAGATTTTAAAGTTGCCCTGTAGAAAGACAGAGACTGTGAGACCACGTGCACACTATGACCTTGGCTCTAGGTGAAGAGGTAAAATTCCTAGAAGTTCTCTAGGAATTTCTAATGACAATATACCATTTATCTAGATTTAGAGGTTCAATTCACATTACTGTAATGCGCTACAACTCTGGGAACCCACCAAAAAGGTTCGAAAATTTAGAATAAAAGTGATCTCACCTTAGTAGTGCCCTAAAGCACCAGGTAAAAGCAATTTTATCAATCATTTTTAGATTGCAGTTTAACCCAGGCTTCTAAAAATTCTCACAATAAAATACCAAGAACAATTAGCTCAAAATCAGGAAATTCAGTAAATATGAGAAAGCAGCAATCAAGGAATCAGAACCTACATATTCAGAACAGAACCTCAAATACTAAATATACTGTAATTATCATGTACAGACTATAAAATAAGAATGAAATTCCATTTCTACATGTTTAGAGAAATATATTGAAGAAACAAAAATAATTATCAAAATTGATTGAGCAGACTTGGAAAGTAACAATCAACATTATAAAAATAAAACACATAATATTTAAAATTGGAAATTCAGTGAATAACAAAAGAAAATTATAGACACAGATAAAAAGAGAACTGATCATCTAGAGTATAAACTACAAAGGATTAAAAAAATCTAGTTTGCAGCAGTGAGACAAAGAGATGGCAAATATTAAAAGAGGAAAAAGAGTAAGGACAAGGACAAGTGAATGACTCACATATGTCCGATTAGAGATTTATAAAGTTTTTTCTTGTTGTTTTGTTTTTTGCTTTTTGTTTTTGTTTTGTATTTTTATTTATTTATTTATTATAATTTTTTTGAAACGGAGTTTTGCTCTGTTGCCCAGGCTGGAGTGCAGTGGTGTGATCTCAGCTCACTACAACCTCTGCCTCCAGGTTCAATTCTCCTGCCTCAGCCTCCTGAGCAGATGGGATTACAGGCCCATGCCACCATGGCCAGCTAATTTTTGTATTTTTAGTAGAGATGGGTTTTTGCCATGTTAGCTAGACTGGTCTCTAACTCGTGACCTCAAATGATCTGCCTGCCTTAGCCTCCCAAAGTGCTGGGATTACAGGTGTGAGCCACTGCGCCTGACCTAGAGATTCATACAATTTTTAATTAGAGTTTTATACAGAAATTATAGAAGACAAACAGCATTTGAAAATATAACGGCAGAGATTTGTGTTTGGGGGTTTTGTTCTCAGAATTGCTGACACTGATTTTCAGATATAAGAAGGCCAACAAAAATGGAGAATAGTTCAAAATAGACTACACTTACACACCTCATAACAAAACCACAGAATGACAAAAAAAAAAAAAAGTTCTTAGAAATAGAGTACATAGACAGATTACCTACAAAAGAAAGACAACTTGACAAACATCTTTCTTTTTCCCCAGCAACAATGGTAGCCGGAAGACAGAAGAATGATAACTTCAAAATGCTAAGTATGGTTGAGAGGAAGAAAAAATACATTATCAATTGAAGTTTTCTGCCAACTGACCCTTACTAATGGTACTTCTAAAGGATGTAATTCAAGAAGGAAAATTATCCAAGAGGTCTGTGATGCTAGATGTAATGGCAAGTAAAATAATTGGTAAGCATATAGATAAACTTAAACAACGACACAATGAAACAAAATAATTGTGTCTAATTTTTGAGGTTTTAAAAAAGAAAGAACTAAATTCTAGAAGTTAAGTCAATCCACCATTGCTGTGTGGAATAAGAAAGTAGGAAGTTTAAAGTAAAATACATTAAAATCTACAGATTAACCATTTATAAAAAAATAAAAACAAAAATAAAATGCCAAGCTAGTAGAAAGGAAAAATAGCACAAGAGGCTAAAATGTGTATTTTCAAAAAATAAGAGAAGTATTTTTATTTCTTCTTCTTGGGCAAATAACAAGTACAAAATGGAAAGACAAATAAAGGGCAAAAAATGAAATGAAAGAAATGAATATAAATACATTTTTTAAAACACAACCATGAAATGTTCACAAAGAAGAAATAAATAATGGCCCAGAAACATATAAAAATTCTCAACTTTATGTGTCATTAGGAAAATGTAAATTAAAATCACAAAGAAATATAATTTTATAACTGCCAAATTGACGAAGGTTAAAACTTTGACAATATTAATTGTTTCCAAGTATATGAAGCAATGGAGACTCTCATAAACTGTTTCTGAGAGTGGAAAGCTGTTTGCTATTGCCTGGAAAAGTTGAACCTATGCCCACTTGACAGCACAGCCATTCCATGGCTAGGGATTATAGGAGTCAGTGGAGTAAATAGAGGAGCTACTTACAGCTAGTGGCAATCAATTATTCAGGTAATCAATAATCAGTTATTGAGCTCCCACTGTGCAGGCCTTGCCCATCTGCTCCCAAGACTGAATAGCATATATATATATACGTGTATATATACACGTATATATACGTGTATATATATACATATATACACACACGTGTGTGTGTGTGTGTGTGTATATATATGCCATCCCAGATGCGACAGAATGTAGGTTTATATTGATATTAGGAGTGTTTGCCCTAGAGAAACTCTCACACCTATGTTTCAGGAGATACATAAAAGAATGCTTGTAGCAGATTTTTTCACAATAAGAAATAACTTTTTTAAAAGCCAAATATCTCTCAGCTATAGAAAGGATAAATAAATTAGAGTATATTTATTCAATGGGATGTTGTGCATTGATAGAAATGAATGAACCATGGGATTACATAACCACATCAATAAAGATGAATGGATCACAAAAATACATTGAGCAAAAAAGAGAGTGAAGAAATGATGATTCCATTTACACAAAGTTATAACCAAGCAAAAGTGAACAAAATACTAATTAGAAATGTGTGTACATGTGCTAAAATTGTATGAAAATGTAAGAGAATCATTAACATAAAATTAAGGAGATGTTTCCTCAGGATATGAAGAGAAGGAAAAAGACACACAATGTTCTAATCCTTAAGCTTTGTGGGACTTTTTAAGTATTATTCCTTCACACACATGCATGTATACATATATATGCTCTTTTAAATGACTGACATATAAAACAATAGAAAATGTTTAATAAAATTGTGGAAATATTCATTCCTTGAGCTTTAATTGAGCATATCACACTGTGATAAAAAGATTTTAAGTTTGGCAGATATATTACAACTTCCTAGAAGGTTATATGGATTCAAATTTCTCCTGTGGTTTGTGTATGTTTTGGAAACTCTAAGATTGAAGAATGCCAAGCAACAAACAGTTGCTGCCAGGTGTTCATTACTTTATTCTGAAGTTTTAAAGTGTAAGAGTATGTAATACTTGTTATTAATTTTTTATTAACTGGAATTAAAACTTTATATCTAAAAGGTCAGATTGAAGAAATGAATTTCCATTTTATAATTTGGGGCATTTTAATATATTTGTGTTCATATTGATGT
Organism: Theropithecus gelada; assembly: GCF_003255815.1. Classification (NCBI taxonomy): domain Eukaryota; kingdom Metazoa; phylum Chordata; class Mammalia; order Primates; family Cercopithecidae; genus Theropithecus; species Theropithecus gelada. The sequence continues at coordinate 146,587,683 of NC_037672.1, forward strand.
TGAAGTTGATGCTTAAAACTACACATGTTGATTATTTGGTTTTGAACATGATTCCCAGCTTTGGATTTTAAGGGAGGCTCCTGAGTAGTTAATTTATTACTAAACAATTCAGCTATAAATTGGACAGTATTTTTAAAAATTGAATTCAATCCTTTTTATTTGTGTATTTATTCAGGACTAATTTGAATGTAAATCCATTCTCAATGATGAGTTTTGCTATTATTATGAGATTTATATTCTATGTGGCAGGTCTGGAGCTGCACCACAGAACTAATAAATCGTTATATCTAACAATTAGAGCCTGCTTTGTGCTTTATGTGTATTATCTTTAATCTTCACAAAGACTCTGCAAAGCAGATGTTTTATTCCCACTTTTCCTGAGGAAACTGAAAAATTTAGTATCCTTACCTTGATTCCACAAGTAAGAGATGGATAGGATTCAAATTCCATATACTAGTTCAGAAAGTTAAATTGGGGTTATAGGCAGGAAGTTTTTAATCTATGAAATAGAATACAGTGAAAAAATACAATAATGGAGTTCGCATTAGATTTTTAATTACTTAGCAGTCAGCAATTTTGTCTTCTACATTGTTTATTTATTAAGAAAAGATCCAGTGATTTTCTAGTGAGTCTCTGGGAATTAATCTTAGTGGGACTTACAGCTGCCAATCAAATGCACTGGGGTCAAAGGCTGCCCTAGCCTCCCAACTACAACTCAACTATCACTCCTTGTTTGGAGGACGTTGATGGAGAATTATCTAAAACAGTGATTCTCAAACTTTAATGTGGTTATAAATCACCACGGATCTGATTCCTAGAGACTCAGGATAAGCTTACATAAATATATCAGCTTGTTGAAACTGTCCAGATTAATCCATTTGGGTGAAAGCTCTATTATCCAAATATCTGGAAATTTTTTTCAGGAAAATTTTGACATCAACTGTGGTCCTATTTCATTATTTGAGAATATATTTCTAATATATTTGATTGGGTATTATCTCATTCCTCAACTTTCACAGAGAAATGAATTCCTACCCCACACCATGACTAAATTCATAGAATTTCTGCACTTCAGGTATTTATTAGAAAAAAAATTACCTAATACACATTGTCACTACTTATAAAAAGCTCACTTAATATGAATAATTTATGGAGAATCTTTTAAAACAGTGTTTCTCAAACTTTAAAGTACTTATAAATCACTACAGATCTTCTGATTCAATAGATCGGGCTGAGGCCTAAGATTCTACATTTCTAACAAATTCCTAGGCGATAACAATGCTACTGACCCATGGACAACACATAGAGTAGACAGGGCCAAAAATATATTCCTCCACTCCTCAAGATACCTTCAAATCTATCTCTAATTGAAACTAAGACAGCATGTAGGTAAACTTAAACAAACAATGACACAATTAAACAAAATAGTTGTGCTACTGTTTAGGCAGAAATGGCAAGAAGAAAAGGCTGTACATGTTCAGTACAGATGCAATTTAAAATATATATATATTTGATCTGCAGTTGGTTGAATCCATAGATGCAGAACCTATGGATAAGGATGGCCAACTGTTCTAGGATAATATTGTTTCCACACCACCTCCACAACAACCAACACCTCCAAGCCCTCCCATCCCTGAAAAAGTGCTTTCACCAAATTGCACTTCAGGCTTATAAATAAAATAAGGGTCAATATTTAGTATACTACTACATTTTATGAAAGTATATGTCTTAGTACAGTACAGTCAACGCTTCATATCTGCTGGTTCTGCATCTGCAGATTCAACCAACAGTGGATTAGAAATACGTTTTTTTATGGCCAGACGTGGTGGCTCACGCCTGTAATCTCAGCACTTTGGGAGGCTGAGACAGGTGGATCACGAGGTCAGGAGATCGAGACCATCCTGGCTAACACGGTGAAACTCCGTCTACTAAAAATACAAAAACAAAATTAGCCAGGCATGGTGGTGGGTGCCTGTAGTCCCAGCTACTCGGGAGGCTGAGGCGGGAGAATGGCGTGAACCTGGGAGGCAGAGCTTGCTGTGAGCGGAGATTGCGCCACTGCACTCCAGCCTGGGTGACCAAAAAAAAAAAAAAAAGGAAAAAAAAATATATATATATGCTTTTTACAAAACAATAAGAAATTAGAATACATCAATCAAAATATACAAGGAAAAAAACAATAGAGTATAACAACTATTTACATGGTATTTACATCATACTATGTATTGTAAGTAAGCTAGAGATGATGTAAAGTATAGGGGAGGGTGTGTATAAGTTATACAAAAAATACTATGCCACTTTATATAAGGAATTTGAACATTACTGGAATTTGGTATCTGCTGAATATCAGTTCAGAACCTCGAATACTGGAACCAATCCCCCATGCATATGGTGAAATAACTATTCATTACATTGATTTCATAGTACCCTCTTCATTATCATCTACATGGGCATATTTCTGGTTTGTTTGCATTTATTTTATGGAAACACTCTGAATCAAGTGACCAAAAATTATATCCTCTTTTATTAATTGCTAAAATGTCCACAGCCAAATTTATGGCCTTCTTATTACAAACATCTAATATACCAAATTCTGAATCTGTATACTTACCTAAATCTTAATTTCTTATTCTCCATTTTCTTTTCCATAACACCTGATGTCTTTATTTATGTAACATTTCATGTTGTATAGATTTTTATAAGGTATCATAAATTCTTCATGAAAGAATATTTTTTAAAATAATTTAATAAAGTTAATAATAGCTATAATATAGTAAGTCCTTACTATATATAACCCACTAATACTATGCTAAGCCCTTTTCATATGTGATTATCTATTTTTTGTTGGTTATCAGTTTGTCTTTTTTTATGCACTCTTGTTTTGGAATAGAAGAATCAATAAAAAATCCAAAAAATTCAAAACCAACACTATTTAGAGGGCAATTTAACAGTATATAACAAAAGACAAAGCAAAAAGGTGAGAATAGGAGAGGTACCAAAAATTCCACTGCAAGGAATTTATTGTAAAAATATTAAATCTACAAAAACTTTACTACAAATACAGTGTATTACATTTTGCCAAAGCACTGTTCAATTGCCAAATAACCAAAAAACAATTTATTTCCATAAATAGGATATCACTGTCATTGATTTCATGGTAAGAAATATATTAATCTATACAGAAAGATTAATTTTGAAAAAATAGTGGCTATTAAGCATTGTTATACTAATTATGGTTGATTTTCTCCTTATTTTGCTTATCTGAGTTTTCTTCAAAATATATGCATTGAAAGCATAATTTTTAAAAATCTTAACACATGATAAAAGACAAATGTTAAAAGGCAAAGGTTAAAAGTTATCTTACATGTTAGGTTCAAGAGTAAAACTGGAATCAGATTAGGAAACAATCACTGAGGACTCAAGCATCTTAAAATAATCTTTCATCATTGGGCCGGGCGCAGTGGCTCAAGCCTGTAATCCCAGCACTTTGGGAGGCCGAGACGGGCAGATCACGAGGTCAGGAGATCGAGACCATCCTGGCTAACACAGTGAAACCCCGTCTCTACTAAAAAATACAAAAAACTAGCTGGGCGAGGTGGCGGGCGCCTGTAGTCCCAGCTACTCGGGAGGCTGAGGCAGGAGAATGGCGTAGACCCGGGAGGCGGAGCTTGCAGTGAGCTGAGATCCGGCCACTGCACTCCAGCCTGGGCGACAAAGCGAGACTCCGTCTCCAAAAAAAAAAAAAAAAAAAATCTTTCATCATTAATATGGCATCAATTGTTTGATATTTCCTAACACAACAACTTGGTGTAGCCTCTTAATTACTACCAACCAGGTCTTACCATTTGTGACCTATTTTTCATTACTAGGATCCCGTAAGTGTTGGAGTTTTGGGTTTGTGTTCCTATGATAGACTCAATCCTTCCATCTAGCCAATCCAACATGCCTTGCCTGTGGTTGAAAAAGTTGTCTTCCAATGAGTGTTAGAGGGTGTTAGAAAATAGAAGAAGAGAAATCAACAAGAAAACTCCCTGACAAAATGAGAATGGCCACTGATTTCAGAGAAGAGGAATGGTTAAAAAAAAAAAAAAAAAAAAAAAAGTCAATTTCAGAACAAAGAAATTAAGGACTGTATGAGTCTTTGTTGTCAATATAGAAAAAAAATTACAGCAAAATGTAGACAACATCCTAAATTCAGTATTTTTTACCCTTTTTCCTCTTCTTAATATTATAGCTGTGTTTTTCACTGCTTTTGAACTATGTGTATATATGCACACTTGTGACATGTGCGTTCTCATCTCCTTATCTTTCCTGGTCTCCTTCACCAACTACTACCACGACTACTATTACTATTAGTACTACTGCTACAAGTCTACAATTCTAAGACTCTGAAATATAAAAAGCTCTGAAAACCAACAAATTTTTCGTAACATACATAAGGGCAAAACTTAACACCTGATTTTGGGTGGCAAAACCTGATCTAAACTGACCAACACAAGGCCTATATAATGGCCTCTGTCTACCACCTAATGAGAATATGCATATGCAACAAATATTAGCAGGTGTAATTACTGGTTTGATTGTGAATCCACTTATCTTCTTACCTTTCTAAAATTTAAAATTTTCAGAATTCTTACATATGTGTAGGCCCAAGAGTTTCAAATAAAGGATTATGGATCTATACAACTAATATAAGCTACAACTATTACCACTGCTGCTGCATGTGTTATACAACTTTGCCTTTATGTAGCTCTATATTTGTTATTCCAGATCATTCTAACAGCTCATCAGCCTAAAGGTGTAAAACTAAAGATCTATCTATTGTTTAATGGATACACAACTTTTAAAACATTTTACCTGATCATTTAAAAAAAAAGTACTGCAAATTTAAACCAGCACAATATTAACAGCCACAATATCCAAAGCCTGTGGCCATAACCCTGACTACTAGCACTTTCTAAGTCTTCTTATTATTACTACTGAAATTTTTATTCATATTCAACATCCATGTCTGGTGCATTTTGTTTGATGAAAACAAGCTAATTAATGCTAAACCTTCCCTAGTTCATAAATTTATTCCTAAGAACATTAAAAGGAAGTCAAGTGAGACATGTTCAGTAACAGATGTTTGCCTTATTTGGCTGCCTTTTTACAGTTTGTTCTCTTTCATTACTTTTTAAGAAATTTAGTTAATGTTCCCTTTACTAGAGAACAAGCATACCTAGCTTCCCAGGAGGTGATGCAGGGGGGGGTGGGGGGTGGGAGGAGGGATTCCCCAGGGCAGGCACAGTCTGTTCATTTTCTTAATCTACTATCTGCTCAAATGCTCTCTACATTCAACTTTTCATTCTCCCATCCAGGTATTCACTTGTGTGATTTTACAATCACATATCCACTTATCTCACCAAATAATGCCTATGTTGACACAACTGTATAACTAAAACTATTGTTAACAGTATTACTAATGTGTATGGGCCTAGTGCTCCCCAAATATCTTTCCCACATAAGGATATCTCAGAGCAAAAGGTCAATTATGATTGAGAATTGGGTTGAATATTTTGGCTTCTACAGTAAAGAAAGATCATGAAATGGCCTCCAAAAGCAAAAAGTCAATGGCCTTTTATAATAAAGGAAACTGAAAATATAGTATTAAGAGTTTTCTCTATAATATTAAATTCATTAAAAAATACACATTTAAAGGGCCGGGCGCGGTGGCTCAAGCCTGTAATCCCAGCACTTTGGGAGGCCGAGACGGGCGGATCACGAGGTCAGGAGATCGAGACCATCCTGGCTAACACGGTGAAACCCCGTCTTCCTGAGGCAGGAGAATGGCGCAAACCTGGGAGGCAGAGCTTGCAGTGAGCTGAGATCCAGCCACTGCACTCCAGCCTGGGCGACAGAGCGAGACTCCGTCTCAAAAAAAAAAAAAAAAATACACATTTAAAATTATACTACTTATTTACCTAAACCTCACATTTGAAAATCATTTATGTGGGTGGGATTGTGATGTGGTTTAGGAGGTGGCATGTTGGTATATCTAAGTAACATTACAACTCACATCTTGCATTTGCCAAGAGTGCTTTCTTTCAAAACTCTATGAGAATAGTTGAATATACATCTTGATCTATTTACTGCTAAATAAATTATGCATGTAGTATATTCTCCCAATAAGTATGTGTATATATGCATACTAAGCATGTATATATGCATACTCCCAATAAGTATGTGTATATATGCATTCCTAAGCTAGGAAAATAGTAGGGTTATTATCTAAAAAGAAACGTTAAGTAAAATAAAGTAAATGATGGTTGTAAAAATACACTTTAGGCCCAGATAATATTGCTGCAAGAAAACATTACTATTAAAATGTGAGCTTTTATTCTGGTGCTACACTGGTCTTGGAGCAGTGAACTTGGGGTGTATGTGACCCAGTATGACACCAGCTGTAGTAGCCAAGGGAATGCAATGCCTATGTAACCCCTCCCCCAACTCCAGGCAGTGAAGCTCAGAGAGAGATTTCTGCTGGGGGAAGGCAGTGAAAGAGTACAGAGAACTTTGTCTTGCAACTTGAATACCAGCTCAGCCACAGTGAAATAAAGTACCAGAGAAATTCCTTGAAACCCCTGATTCCTGGCCTTTGCTCCTGGATGGTGTTTCTAAACCTACCCTCAGCCAGAAGGAAATCCACAGCTCTGATAGGACCGACCCAGTCTTGGCAAGATTCACCACCTTCTGACTAAAATGGCATTAAGCCTTGAATAAACAAAAGAGGAAGCAAGGCAGTACTTGCTGTGGGTCTTGGGTGAAACCCAGTTCTGTGCTGGTTTGCAAGGCTTCATCTGGGAACCTGCACAGTGCCATTTGTGATGGCCATAGGAGTACCAGCATCACCCCTCCCCCAGCTCCAGGTAGCCCAGTACAGAGAGAGACTCCTTCTGTTTGGAGGAAACAGAGGAAATACAATGAGAGACTTTGCCTGGTAACCCAAGAGTTGCAATATTCCTGGGTTTACCAGGAACACTGGTGTACCATAGTGCTGAAACAGCTGCAGTGACCACAGCCTTAGGTCACAACACTCAGTCCCCTTAAACTACTAGAAGGCCCTCTCAAGAACTATGAATACAAACAAGCCCAAACCACAAAGACTGAAATAAATACCTAATTTGTCAATGCACAGACATCAGTGAACATCCACAAGCATCAAGAACATCCAAGAAAACATGACCACACCAAACTGACAAAATAGGCACTAATGATCATTCCTGGAGTGATGAAGATATGTGAGCTTCTAGATAGGGAATTCAAACTAGCTGTCTTGAGGAAGCTCGATGAACTTCTAGATAACACATAGAAGGAATTCAGAATTCTATCAAATAAATTTAACAAAGAAATTAAAATAATTTTTTAAATCAAGCAGAAATTCTAGAGCTGAAAAATTCAATTGACAAGCTGAAGAATGCACTAGAGTCTCTCACCTGAAGATTTGCTCAAGCAGAACAAATAATTAATGAACTCAAAGACAAGCTATTTCAAAGTACATAAAAGAGAAAAATAAAAAATACAACGAAACACACATACAACATCTAGCAAATAGCCTCAAAGGAGCAAATCTAAGAGTTATTGGCCTTAAAGAAGATATAAACACAGAGACATCAGGGTAGAAAGTTTACTCAAAGAAATAATAACAGAGAACTTTCCAAATCTAGAAAAAGACATTACTATCCATGTACAAGAAGCTCAAAGAATACCAAGCAGATTCAACCCAAATAAGACCACAACAAGGCATATAATAATCAAAGTCTTACAGATCAAGGATAAAGAAATGATCCTAAATCAGCAAAAGAAAAAAAAAATGAAATCACATATAAAGGAACTCTGACAAGTCTGACCACAGGCTCCTGAGGCCAGGAGGGAGTAGGACAACATTTTCAAATTGCTGAAGAAAAAAAACAACTAGCATGTTATATCCTGTAAAATTATCCTTCAAATACAAATAAATACTTTCCCAAACAAACAAAAGGTGAGTGATTTCATTGACACCATTACAAGAAATACTAAAGGGAATTTGTTCAATCTGAGAAAAAAAAAGATGTTAGTGAGCAATAAGAAATCATCTTGAAGGTATAAAACTCACTGCTAAAAGTACACAAACACAGAATACTCTAACAATGTAATTGTGATGTGTAAACCACTCATATCTTTAGTAGAAAAACTAAAAGATAAATATAACAGAAATAATAACTGCAACTTGTTAAGAGATAAATAATATAAAAGATATAGAGATAATAAAAAGTCACAAAATAGGAAGCATGAGGTTAAAATATAGAGTATTTTAGTTTTCTCTCTGTTTTCTTTGTAATAAGAGTTAAGTTGTCATCAGTTTAAAATAATTCATTGTAAGATGTTATTTGTAAACCTTATGATAGCCATAAAACAAAAACCTATTTTAGATATATAACATTTTAAGAAAAGAAATTAAAACATACTACCAAAGAAAATCACTTTTACACAAAGGAAGATGGATGGAAGGAAGGAAGGGAGGGAGGGAAAAAGGAGACAAATAACAAAATGGCAGTAGTAAGTCCTTACCTATGAATAACAACATTGAATGTAAATGAACTAAATTTTCCAATCAAAATACATAGAGTGGCTGAATGGATTTAAAAAGCAAGAGACAACAATATGGTGCTTACAGGAAATTCACTTCACCTACAGACACACATAGACTCAAAATAAAGGAATGGAAAAAAAAATACTCTATGCCAGTGGAAAACAAAAAAAAGAGTAGGAATGGCTATACTTATCAGATAAAAGAGATTTCAAGACAAAAAGTATACAAAGGAACAAAGAAGGTTATTATATAATGGTAGAGGAGACAATAGAGCAAGAGGATGTAACAATTTCCAAATTATATTCATCCAACACTGGAGCACTCAGAAATATAAAGCAAATTTTATTAGAACTAAAGACAAATATGGACTCCAATATAACAGCAGGGAACATGAACACTCTACTTTCAGCATTAGGCAGATAATCTAGACAGAAAATCAATGAAGAAACATTAGACTTAATCTTCATTTTAGACCAAATGATCTGAATAGACATTTATGGAATATTTTATTCAACAGCAGCAAAATACACATTCTTCTCCTCGATATATGGAATATTGTCAAGGATAAACTATATGTTATACCACAAAACAAATCTCAAGTTTAAAAACATTGAAATCATATGAAGTACCTTTTCTAACTACAATGGAATAACATAGAAATCAATAACAAGAAAAACTTTGAAAATAGTAGAAACATAAGGAACTTAATATGATCCCAAATGATCAGTGGGTCAATTAAAAAATTGAGGAACAAACTGAAAACTTTCTTGAAACAAATGAAAATGAAAACACGACATACCGAAACCTATGGGATACAGCAAAAGCAGCACTGAATGAAATTTATTGCAATAAATGCCTACATCAAAAAAGCAGAAAACAGTCAAATAACCTAATGATGCCTCTTAAAGAACAAGAGAAGCAAGAACAAACCAAAACCAAAATTAATACAAGAAAAAAATTTAAAGATCAGAGCGGACATAAATGAAATGAAAACACCACCATGAAGGATCAAAAACCAAAAAGTTGATATTTTAAAAGGACAACGAAATGAACAAAAGTTTAACCAGACTGGAAAAAAAGAAGACCCAAATAAATAAAATGAGAGATGAAAACAAAGATATTAAATTGATACCACAGAAATTCAAAGGATCATTAGAGACTATAATTAGCAACTATATGCTAATCAATGGGAAAGCCTATAAAAAATGAATAAACTCCTAGACACATACAACCTACAAAGATTGAACCATGAAGAAATAAAAAACCTGAATAGACCAACAACTAGTATTGAGATAGAAGCAATAATTTTAAAATCTCCCATCAAAGAAAAGTCCAGGACCTGACAACTTCACTGTTGAATTCTACCAAACATTTAAAAAACAGCTAATACCAATCATACTCAAAAATTTTTTTTAAAAAATTGAGGAGGTATACTTCCAAACTCATTCTGCAAGGCCAGTATTATGCTGATACAAAACCAGACAAAGCCAAAACAAAACCAAAGAAAACTACAGGCCAATATCTTGACCATAGATACAAAAATCCTCCAAAAATACTAGCAACAAAATTCAACGATACAATAAAAAGATCATTCATCATGATTAAATGGGATTTATCCCAGGGATGCAAAGATGGAAAAACACACAGATCGATAAATGTAATACATCATACCAACAGAATGAAGGACAAAAATCACAATTGTTTCAATAGATGCTGAGAAACAGTTTGACAAAATTCAGCATCCCTTTATGATAAAACCTCTCAACAAACTCAGTATAGGGAGAACATACCTCAACATAACAAAAGCCATAGAAGACGAACCCACAACCAATATCATTCTAAATGGAGAAAAACTGAAAGCCTTTCCTCTAATATCTGGGACAAGACAAGGATGTCCACTTTCACCACTTTTATTCAGCATGGTACTGCAAGTTTTAGACAGAGTATTTAACAAGAAAAATAAAGGGCATCAAAATTGAAAAGGAAAAAGCTAAATTATCCTAGTTTGCAGATTATATGATCATCTATTTATAAAAACATAAATACTCCACCAAAAAAATTAGAACTGAAAACAAATTCAGCAAAGTTGAAGAATATAAAATCAACTTACACAAATCAGTAGCATGTTTATATGCCAACTGCAAGCAATCTGAAAAAGAAACCAACAAAGTAATTCTATTTATAATAGCCACAAATAAAAACACCTAGGAATACACTTAACCAAAGAAGTAAAATATCTCTACAAGGAAAACTATAAAACATTGATGAAAGAAATTGAAGAGGACAAAAAAATGGAAGGATATTCCAATGTTCATGAATCAGAAGAACAAATTTTGTTAAAATGTCTATACTACCCAAAGCAATCTACAAATTCAGTGTAAAACATATCAAAATACCAACGGCATTCTTTACAGAAATAAAAAAAAAAAATCCTAAAATGTATATGGAACTGCAAAAGACCCTGAATAGTCAAAGCAATCCTAGTAAAAACTATAAAGCTGGAGGCATTACATTATCTGACTTCAAATTATACTACAAAGCTATAGATATGAAAACAGCATGATAGTGGCATAAAAACAGACAAATAGACCAATGGAACAGAACAGAGAAACAAGAATTAAATTCATGCTTTTACAGTAAACTCATTTTCAACAAAGGTGCCAGGAGCATGGCCTGGAAAAATAACAGTCTTCAATAAATGGTGCTGGGAAAACTGAACATCCATAGGCATAAGAATGAAACTAGACCCCTATATCTCGCCTTATACAAAGCTCAAACAAAAATGAATTAAAGGCTTAAATATAAGACTTGAAACTATGAAAATACTAGAAGAAAACATTGGGTAAACAGTTTAGGATGTAGGTCTTGGCAAAGATTTCTTGAGTAAAACCTAAAAAGCACAGAAAGCCAAAGCAGAAATTAACAAATGGGATCACATTAAGTTAAAAAGCTGCTTCACAGCAAAGAAATCAACAAAGTAGGGACAGCCAACAAATGGGGGAAAATATTTGCAAACTACCACCTAACAAGGGATTAGTAACCAAAATATATAAAATGTTCAGACAACTCAATAGGAAAAGACAAATAATCTGATTTTAAAATAGGCAAAATATCTGAAAAGTCATTTCTCAGAAGAAGACATAAAAATGAACAAATATAAGAAAAAATGGTCAACATCATTATCATCAGAGAAATACAAATTAAAACCACAGTAAAACATCATCTCAACCCAGTTAAAATGGCTTTTATTTTTTAAAAAAAATAGAATAATGAATTTGGAGAAATGGAAAATGTAAATTACTATAGCCACTATTAAAAACAGTATGGAGTGTCCTCAAAAAACTAAAAATAGAACTACTACATGATTCAGCAACACCACTGCTGGGTATATATCCAAAGGAAAGGAAATCAGTATGTCAAAGAGATAGCTGCACTTATGTTGGTTGCACCACTATTCACAAATCCAAGATATGGTATGAACCTAAAAGTCCATCGACAGATGAATGAATAAAGAAAGTATGGTGCATATACACAATAGAATATTATTCAGGCATAAAAAAGGATGAAATCCTGTCACTTGCAATAACATGAATGGAACTGGAGGACATTATATAAAATGAAATAAGCCAGGCACAAAAAAATAAATATTGCATGTTCTCACTCATATATGGGAGCTAAAAAATAATTTTATCTCACGGAGAGAGGGAGTAAAACGATGGTTACCAGAGCCTGGGAAGAGTAAAGGGGAAGGTGAGATAAAGAAGAGATGGTTAATGGGTACAAAAATATAGTTAGACAGACAGAATAAGATCTAGTGTTTGGTAGAACAGTAGGGCAACTATGGTTAACTATGATTTATTGTATATTTCAAAATAAGTTAAAAAGTGAAATTGGAATGTTCCTAACTTTATGTTAGGAAATAATAAATGCTTGAGATTTGATAATGACATGTTGTATCAAAATGTCATATGTACCCCATGAAAATGTACTATTATGTATTTACAATGCTTAACAATAATTTTTTATTATTTGTAAAGAAAAGAGGCTTAATTGACTAACAATGCTACACGGCTGGGGAGACCTCAAGAAACTTACAATCATGGTGGAAGGTAAAGGTAAGCAGGGCACATCTTACATGGTGGAAGGAGAGAGAAAGAGAGCAAAGGAGGAAGTGCCACACACTTTCAAACAACCAGATCTTGTGGAAACTCACTATCAAGGGGGACATCCATTCCCACGACTCGATTACCTCTCACCAGGAGGTATAATCCCCTGACATATGGGGATTATAATTTGAGATGAGATGTGGGTGAGGACCCAGAGCCAAACCATATTACTTCTTTGGCAATTATGATTGCAAAGCTCCAAAAAACATTCATGGCCATCTCTACCAAGTGAAATTACTTTATGTATGTCCAATATAGCCTTAGCTTCATTTTATTTTTCCACCCATTTTCTCATTTACATATTTCTGAGGTCATTTTTGTGACACTTTTAGATACAGGTTTACAACCTCTGTGAAACAAGGTGAGTTATTAATACATACATACATATGTATGTTCATTTTCAAAGGAGAAAGATGGATCACAAAGACATGAAATGACTTGTACTAAAAGTAGCAAAGCAGGAACAATTTCTCTGCTCTAAATTGTACTATAAAATTTTTTTTAAAAACACAAATGTGGGTTTTAACTGTAACTATGTAAACTAATATATGGTTTTTTTCTAAGTAAATATGTATGTCATTTTGTCAGAGGTTCATACTTTAATATTTCATAGGAAAAGAAATATGAGTTTCAAAATTAAAATTGGGAAGTTTAAAGATAATGTACAACCTTGGGCATCACTACTCCTTATAGTAGGAAGAAAACAAACACAAAACACAGAACTAACTACTGGAATGCTACTCAAAATGTCAAAACACATCATAGTCACTTAACTGTTAACTCAGGACCTGAGTTAATTCCAACCAGTACAGAATTTCCCAAAAGTAATTTTATTTCTAAACAAAATGACCCCCCAAAATTAGGAAATCATATGAATAAAAATAATTTTTAAAATCAGTAGTTCTGATGATTTGTGCTAATTCATAGAAATGTCAGGAAATCAAATGAGATAACCACCTTTTATCAAATGTAACCCACTAGGGGAGAAAATCATGAGTATGAAAATAATTACAATACCTCCTCAAATGTTTTTGAGGAAAGGAGAAGAAGGGCAAAGAAAGAAAAAGGGCAAAGAGAAGAAAATGTGATGAGGGAGAAGAAAATGAGCAAGTATGTTTTACATAATAAAATTTAATTTACTATTTTTTATTATGTAATAAAATTGTTCAAGTGCATGCCCACAGTTATCTGACAGTACAATTTGGTAAAGAATTTTAAAAACATGTTGAAATTTCCAAGTCAGAAGAAGAAAATCTCCTTAGATTCTTACGATATTCTTTTGTAACAAAATGATTCAAGAAATTTCTCCAGAGAAAAATGAAAAATTTCATACATTAAAATCTCATCAATCCATTCTATGGTCAAAATTAACCTGATGTGAAGAACTTAAGCTATACCTGAAATTCCTGTTTTCACTTTTAAACAATATGTTTCTACAAAATGAATGACCTGCTTTTGATTTTTTCATGACCTAAACCTATAAGTATGTTTTTTAAAAAATATGACCAGCAACTTTTTTATTCTCCTCTCTCATGTAGGATGTGTACCCCTTAGTGGGAGTGTTAAGAATGCAGGTGAAAAGTCTAATGTCCAGAAGTCCATAATGTGTTCTCTGTAAACAATTTTAATGCAGCCTATTATGAGACTGAATTCTATTTGTTTGTAATCCTGTACTTCAAGCAACAAGGTTAGTCAAATTCTTTTCATTGAGAGTTAAGAAGCCATAAAGTGATTGAATGGCTTCCTCCTGTCTTAGGGCATAAGCTCATCAAAGAGGTCTACATGGCACTTGATGATTATAGGTCCTTGCTTATCTTTTTAGCTTCATTTCTTGCCACCTTTCCTCTAGCATATTGTGCTTTTGCCACCCTGAATTTCTTTCAATCTCTGAGATGAATCCTGTCTTTCCACCTTGGACAACCACAACCGTCCTTTCTGGGGCTGGAACAATTTTCCTGCTATCCCTGGGCCCTATCACCATTGCAAAGTGCATGTACTCATGCAGCACAGACATTCCCTTGCTTGTCAGCTCTTCCTAATTCTGTGGCATGGGTGTCCAGTCTTTTGGCTTCCCTGGGCAACACTGGAAGAAGAATTGTCTGGGGCCACACATAAAATACACTAACACTAACGATAGCTAACAAGCTAAAAAGAAAAATCACCAAAAAATCTGATAGTGTTTTAAGAAAGTTTCCGAATTTGTATTGGGCCTCATTTAAAGCCATCCTGGGCCACATGTGGCCCACGGGCTTCGGGCTGGATAAACTTGTTCTAGGGCATCCACAACTGGCAGAGCTCCTCTCAGGGATACCTTCCTGACTCTTGGACCACTGCAACATAGTACGTTAGCCACTTGCTGAGGAGAGTCCTGCCATAATGACAGTTAATTGATTACAGTTATTTCACTCTCTTCTGTATTTCTAAATACTAACTAGAAATTACTTATATAAATTTCTGCCAATATTTGTTTCTATCCTCCTATTTTAAGAACATTATAGATAAGTGCATTGATTGCCGCATCTCAGAAGTTTGATAAATACCAAGGTTAGATGTTGTTTTTTCCAACTATGACTACAATCCTCTACATTATATGTTCCATGATTGCTTCATACATTATCATAAAGTTAGCAAACCTTTTAAAGAAGAGTTATGACGAGACATTGCCACAAAAAGTTGGAGATGATGATCTTTCCTATCTGATTGCAATATAATATTACATTTTATGTTACATGAGAAATTATATTCACAAGTCTCACTCACCTTAGATAAATATTATCTTTCAGGATAATTAATAAGGTTAAAAATATCTTAGTACTTCAGAGACCATAAAAATAATATGAGAAACTGTTTCTTCAGGATGCAGTTTTTTAAATTTTACATTAAAAATTTTAGGGGCCCATCTGCCACTGATTAAAGCAACTGGAAATTCTAATATAATTACACTACAATAAACATGTGGTTGCAGAAGTGAAACATTAAAGCATAAAGACATATAGCACTATTGAATTTTTTAATTAGAACTAAAAACATATGAGGATACAAAATACATTTAAAAAGCACTTCAGGTTTAAAAAGGATAGTGTTCTTCTAGCCTAAAGAAAGCATATCTACAATGACTTTATTATAGCAAATTAAAATTTTGATAAGAGTAACTAAGCTGTAAAGAGTTCTTCCAAGTAGAGTATGTTATATTTATCTCTCTTCCAATGAAATCAAAGACTAAATTTCCTATGTCCCTGTCTCCACTCCTCCTTTAACAATGCAGGCTTCTCTGTTTTGAGTTTTCCCAGTTATGTTTTGTCTTCTGAATTGATTAAACAATTTCACATCAAGATGACTTACAACTTCATATCCATTAGTATGTGAAGCACCAGAAAATATAAGAAAATGGGGAGAAACTGGAACCCTTGTGCATTGCTAGTGGGAAGGTAAAATGGTACCGCTGCTGTGGAAAATGATATGGCTATTCCTCAAAAAATTAAACAGGGAAATACAATATATTCTAGCAATTACACTTCTGGGTATACACCCAGAAGAAGTAAAAGTAGAACTCAAACAATATCTGTACACCCATGTTCGTAGCAACATTATTCAAAATATCCAAAAGGTGGAAGCAAACCAAGTGGCCACTGATGGGAGAATGGATAAACAAAATGTAGTATATACATGCAATGGAATATTATTTGGCCTAAGAAAGAAATTCTGACACATGATGCAATGCGTATGAACCTTGAAAACATGCTGAGATAAGCCAGCCACAAAAGAACAAATATTCTGTGATTCTGTTTATGAGACACCTAGAGTAGTCAAATTAATGAAAACAGAAAGTAGAATGGTGATTTCCAGGGAATCAAGGGAGGGACATACAGACAATTAGTGTTTACTATGTAGAGTTTCAGTACGGGAAGATAAAAAAGCTCTGGAGATGGATAGTGATGACAGTTACACACAATGTGATTATGATGAATGTCAACGAACTATAAACTTAAACATGGTTAAAATGGTAAATTTTATGTTATGTATATTTTACAAAATATAAATTTATAAACAATAATTTTAAATTATTTTCATTATTTAAAATGAGAAAAGACTACTTATAACTTGGTGTTTACACGGACACAGGGAGGGGAACAGCACACACTGGGCATGTTGGGTGGCAGTGGGGTGTGGGGAGGGGAGGGAGAGCATAAGGATAAATAGCTAATGCATTCAAGGCTTAAAACCTATGTGGTGGGTGGACAGGTGCAGCAAACCACCATGGCACACATATACCTATGTAACAAACCCAAACCTAGGTGCCAGGTTGATAGGTGCAGCAAACCACCATGGCACATGTATACCTATGTAACAAACCTACACGTTCTGCACATGTATCCTGGAACTTTTTTTTTTTTTGAGATGGAGTTTCACTTTTGTTGCCCAGGCTGGAGTGCAATGGTGCTGTCTCAGCACCACAACCTCCACCTTCTGGGTTCAAGCAATTCTCCTGCCTCAGTCTCCCAAGTAGCTGGGATTACAGGAATGCGCCACCACGCCTGGCTAATTTTGTATTTTTAGTAGAGATGGGGTTTCTTCAGGTTGGTCAGGCTGGTCTTGAACTCCTGACCTCAGATGATCCACCTGCCTCAGCCTCCCAAAGTGCTGGGATTACAGGTATGAGCCACCGTACCCAGCCAATATCTTGGAACTTAAAGTAAACTGAAAACAAACAAACAAACAAAAAAAGAACTTGGTGTTTGATTCCTGTTATAAGTGTTGGTATTTTAAAAAATAAACAAAAGGGGAATCCTTACTAAAATTTCCATTTAAACTTCCAGTGATGAAAATTGAAAATGAAGTGAGCAGCAAACAACAAATTTGAGTGTTTGAATATCATTCTCTCATATTTATTCAGACATAGCCCCACCCATGTAGTTGGTACACAAGGGTAAGATATAAACCTTTATTATCTCTAACTGGACAGGCACAAAACGTCACTTTATTGACCACCTGGTGTCCACTCCAGTACATCCCAAATTTTCAGTTTATAAACACCTAAAGTCTCCATCAAAAAAAAACTATTAGAACAGATAAATGCATTCAGTAAAGTTTCAGGATACAAAATCAATGTACAAAATATTAGCAGCATTTCAATATACCAATAATGATCAAGTGAGAAACCAAATCAATAACTCAATCCCATTTATAATAGCTACAGAAAAAAAAAACCACCAAGGAATACATTTAAGCTAGGGAGCAAAAGACCTCAAGAAGGAAAACTAAAAAATACTGATGAAAGAAATCATAGATGGCACAAACAAATGGAAAAGCATCCCAGTCTCATGAATTGGAAGGATAAAAATAATTTAAATGATCACACTGCCCAAGGCAATGTATAGATTTAATACAATTCCTGTCAAATTACCAATGTCATTCTTCACAGGATTAGAATAATCCTAAAATTTATATGGAAGCAAAAAAGAGCCTGAATAGACAAAGTAATCCTAAGCTAAAATGATAAAGCTAGAGGTATCACATTACCTGACTTGAAATTATATGACTATAATAATCAAAACATCATGATATTGGTTAAAAAATAGACACACACATCAACGGAAGAATAAATAACCCAGAAATAAAGTTACATTATTACAACCAAATGATCTTTGACAAAGTCAATTAAAAATACAGTAGGGAAAGGACACCCTATTCAAGAAATGGTGCTGGTAAAATTGGAAAGCCATATGCAGAAGAATAAAACTGGACTCCTATATCTCACTGTATATAAAAATTAACTCAAGATGGATTAAAGACTTAAACATAAGACCTGAAACCACAAAAGTCCTAGAAGAAAACCTAGGAAAAACTCTTCTGGACATTGGCCTAGGCAAAGAATTTACAGATAAGCCCTCAAAAGGAAATGCAATGAAAACAAAAATGGACAAATGAGATCTCATTAAACTGAAAAGCTCCTGCACAAGATAAGAAATAATTAAAAGAATAAACAGACAACTTACCAAATGGGAGAAAATACTTGCAAATACGCATCTGACAAAAGGTTAATATCCAGAATTTATTAGAAATGCAAACAACAAGAAAAAAAACAAATAATTCCATTAAAAAGTGGGCAAAGGACATAAGTGGACATTTTTCAAAAGAAGACACACAAGCAGCCAACAAACGTGAAAAAATGCTCCACATCACTAATCACCAAAGAAATGCAAATTAAAACCACAATGAAACACCATCTTACACATCAGAGTGGCTACTGAAATGTCAAAAACAATAGATGTTGGTGAGGATGCAGAGAAAAGGGAACACTTATACAATTAGTGGAAATATAAGTTAGTACCCCCTCTATGGGAAACAGTCCGAAGATTTCTCAAAACTAAAAATAGAACTACCCTTCAGTTCAGCAATCCAACTACTGGGTATCTACCCAAACAAAAAGAAATCATTGTATCAAAAGAGATACACACATTCATTATGTTTATGGCAGCACTGTTTACAGTAACAAAGTCATGAAATAAACATAAATGTCCATCAATAGATGATTGGATTAAAAATATGGGAAATATATATATATACACACACACACACACACACACATACACACACACACCGTGGAATACTACTCAGTCATATAAAAGAATGAAATCATGTATTTTGAAGCAATGTGGATGGAATTGGAGGCCATTATCCTAAGCGAAATGACTCAGAAGCAGAAAGTCAAAAACCACATGTTCTCACTTGTAAATGGGAGCTAAACTATGGATAGCGATGGTCATCCAATAGACACTGCAGATGCTGATAGGTGGGAGGATGGGAGAGGGGTGAGGGATGAAATGCTATCTATTGTGGACAATGTACATTATTGAGGTGACAGTTACACTGAAAGCCCAGACTTCAGCACAATATAACTATCCATGTAAAACAACTAACTGCACTATTGCTAAATCTATAAAAACAAACTTAATAAAAACATTAAAAATAAAATAAAATTAGTTTTAGTAAATTTGACTCACAAGGAATTTAGCAACATATGCTAAATATTATATATTAATAACTTAAAAGCTTTGGTTTACAGAAAAAATAAAAATTCAACATGTGTTATTTAAAATGACAGATTAAGAACTATTCAACAGGTAGATAAAATAATTTTGTAAAATATATTTCAGTTGTCTAATGATGTTATGGACTAAATTGTGTCCCTTTGAAATTCATATGTAGAAGTTCAAACCACCACTGTATCTTAATTTGGAAATAAGGCCTTTAAGGAGGTAATTAAGATTAAATGACGTCATCAGGGTAGCGTCCTAATCCAATATGACACCAGGGATGCATTAGTACAGAAGAAAGACAACGTGGCCAGGCACAGTGGCTGACACTTGTAATGCCAGCACTTTGGGAGGGTAAAGTGGGCGGATCACCTAAGGTCAGGAGTTTGAGACCAGCCTAACTAATATGGTGAAACCTCGTCTCTACTAAAAATACAAAAATTATCCAGGCACAGTGGCAAGCATCTGTAATCCCAGCTACTCAGAAGGCTGAGGCACAAGAATCACTTAAACCCAGCAGGTAGAGGTTGCAGTGAGCTGAGATCACACCATTGCACTCCAGCCTGAGCAACAGAGCGAGACTCCATCTCAAACAAAAAGAAGGAAGACAATGTGAGGACACAATGAGAAGGTAGCAGTCTGCAAGCCAAGGAAAGGGGTCTCAGTAGAAACCAATGCTGCCAGCAACTTTATCTTGGACTTCCAGCCTCCAGAACAGTAAGAAAATAAATTTTTATTGTTTAATCCATCCAGTCTGTGGTATTTTGTAATAGCAGCAAATGGCAAGTCCAGGGGAAAAAAAAAATCAGTGATATGAAAAGAGAGAAAAAGATAAAGAAGATAAAGGACAGGACAGACATATTCACACACAGAACAGAACATGTAGGAGATGCAAGAAACCGAGACATATTTACAGACACTGAGAAACACAATATTGTAAAATAGCATTACATGGTCTTTTAAGAAATTGTTGCTAAAGATGTCTGAATAACATGAGTTTCTTCTGCTATTCACATGTATATATTAGGACATGCTTTGAGAAATAGATGAATTTAAAGTACCAATTCTGCTTTAAGATCACAAGTTCTCATGTCCTGGATTAGAGCCTTCATTCAGAAAACCATCAACATGTGGTCATAAACTGCCCTTGGATTTTTTAATCCTTTCATTATCATGCCTTTAACAGATATCTACATTCTCCCCTTGCCTTCATTATGTTTTCTTGATAGCCTATGTACCACTACAAAAATAGTTGAGGTGCTAACACATTTGGGGCAAACCATGTGATGATCATTTTAACTAATGCTCTTCAAATAAAAAATGACACGCATGTTGTGGGATCAGGTGATCAGCAAGATTTACACAAGACACAAGAACAGAACTAAAGCATTGCTTCAGAAAAAAATGAATTTCAGTGGAGAACTATCTTAGGCCTGAAATAGGTCCATAGTAAAATCTCAAGTGCTTTCATCAAAATTAACCCAATAATTTACTGGAAAAATGGTAATTCAAATCTACATCCAGTTTTATAAATACTTACAGTATAATAATCCCGAAATATTGATGATGATTGAGAGAAAGTAACTCGACTGGAGTCATAAGGTGAACAGAAAGACCTTGTCGGCACAAATCCTCTCCAATCATAGAATGCTTTGTCTGTTAGAAATATCAATGCAGGTTAAAACAATATTTATCCAGGAAAAGTACACACTGACTATATTGCTTAATGTTGCAAAGAGTAAGGCAAATCATCTTTATGGCCTCACTATTCTGTATTAAAATCACATCTTGTCATCTAATCAGAGAGAAATGAAGAAATGATAGGACTGCATAGAAAGAGGCTTCAATTAACTGGTGCCTTCATACGGTAAGGCTCTCGTGTTTTTATTGCACAGTGTGCCCAACAGAAAACGAATAGGTTCATTCTCTTCACTATCTCCTCCTGAAGAACATCAACTTCTTTTTTTTTAAAAGAGGCTTAAAGCAAAATCATATTTGTGAATAGCACTTATAAAAATAAAAAGAAAACCTCTCTGTATTACACACTTTAAAAGAAAATTCAGTATTTTATAAGGCACATGTTTTGATATTGCAAAGTAAATTAAATTATGAAAAGTGTTTAAGGTAAATAGGTTGAAAGCACAAAAGGTTAGCCAGCATCGCCACATATTTCTTCTGTCTCATGGCAGTTGGTACATAAGATTTCTACAGGAACCTTTTTTCTTTAATCATAGGAAGGAGATTTAAGATTGATTTGTCCATTTTTTTTCTCAGAGATATTAATCATTTAAAAAGAAGAAAAATCAGTTCAATCCTGCCATCCAAATGAAGCAAACTATTTTCATATTTCCAATTTTCTTTCATATATGTATATGTGTGTATCTATATAGTCTTTCCTGAAACTTTCAATGTAATAACGTCATCCATGGACTGCTTAGTTGTATATAAATTTATAGAAAACTCAAGAAGTAATAAATTCTCTCACTTCACTGCTTCAATTTATTTACAGGATCATAAGTTGAGTGCTCTATAGGGAGGCAACGAAGTAACATAAAACAATAAAAAGGTAATGGTATCTCAGAGACAGCCTAATCATTACAAATACATTCTACCTCATCCATTTCAATCAAGAGTCTCTGCACTCTTTCAAAAAGGCAAAATCTCTCGAAGAGGCAACACAATCATATATTTCAATCAAAATTCAATGTGAAACAGTGGAATTCTTTTTTTTTTTTTTTTTTTTTTTTGGAGACATAGTCTCACTCTTTCTCCCAGGCTGGAGTGAAGTGGCGGGATCTCGGCTCACTGCACTGCAAGCTTCCCCTCGCGGGGTTCACGCCATTCTCCTGCCTCAGCCTCCTGAGTAGCTGGGATACAGGCAACTGCCACCACGTCCGGCTAATTTTTTGTATTTTTTAGTAGTGACGGGGTTTCACAGTGTTAGCCAGGATGGTCTCGAACTCAAAATTCTTTAATGGAACCAAAGGCCAATAATGAGTAGCTTGTAGAGAATCTGAGCATTTTAGTCCTAAGAAGAAGATAGCAAGGAAAAGGCCATGCCCTTTATATTTTCATTTGGAAGCTTTATAAGACCAAGAGAGTATAAAAGAGTAACACAAGAGTTATTAAGATGTGTACACCCTTACATTTCTTATGAAGCCCTCTTAATGAATTCAAAGCATTCTCCAACTCATCAGCATTATTCCTGACCTACCCACTCCCCTTAATGCACCATTACATACAATAAACGATATCTCATATTTTAGATAATCATGCTTCTCTTTCCAATCTTCTTTTTGAATTTATAAACTGTTTCAAGGCAAGGACTATAACTTACCTGGAACTGCTCTGTGTTTCTGATTCATTAGCAATGTGAATGAGGTAGCTATGAAAACACTGGTGAATAAGAAGGAGGATACTGAACATTCCCAACACAAAGAAATGACAAATTTCTGAGATGATAAATATATTAACTACCCTGATCTGATCACTATACATTATACGTATAAAAACATGACTCTGTACTCCCATGAATGTGTACAATTATTATTTGTTAATTTTAAAAATAAAATTAAATAAATAAATAAAATTTCTCTGTGATTAAAAAAAGAATTGGTCTGAAAAGGTTAAATCTTACAGGCAAAGAGGTTATCTTCTTGATACTGAAGAGTCTAACCCAAAATATGAAACTAAAACCTATACGACTTATTTTTCCAATAGTGTCCAGAGCATTTTCAAATGTTTTATCTTGTTTACTCACAAAGCAGACTCACAGAGTTGAAAACACTATGCATTATTTTCTCCCAGTATATAGGTATCATACTAGAAAATATAGCTATAACTTTTCTGGAAGCAGTAAAGCCTCCACTAAAATCCTCAAGGTAATCATTCACATACTGATGTATGCTAATGACTCCCCCTTAGAAGCCAGGCACAGAAGGTGACATGCAACAAATTCCAGTTTATTCCACAAAGTCAGTCGAAAGTTATAAGCTAATAGTTTGATGAAGACCAAAGTCATTAATCAGACTAAATCTTCACAAAACCTTCCTGGAGTCAACAATCTTCACAGATAATGCCACATAGAAATAAAGGTTCTGAATCCCAGGGGTGTGTGTGTGTGTGTGTGTGTACACATCTGCACAAGAGTAGGCTATATATTGATAGGTGGAACAGAAATCTTGTCAGTAATCCCAGTTATCAGTCAGCAGGACAGAAGAAAATATCGTAAGAGTAAACAAATCTGAGGAAAACTCAATATCAAGATTTGGAAAGAAACCAAAATGGTCACCTCAGTTTAACAAGGAGTTAAAAAGTAGCTATCCTTGAACATAAAAAAATGTGTTAATTAACTACTCATACTGATATCTGACTTTGCATTTCTTCAATATTTTAGACTATCATCAAAAAATATTAATTCATGTTAGTGTGCTACCTTTCTGCATATCTAATTTGCATATCAAGACTTAAAAGTCTTTTGCTTGCTTTGTATGCACCATAAAACTGAATATAATGGTGTGCCCCAAGTGTCTGTGTGTGTCTGTGTGCACACACGCGCATGTGCTTCTGGATTAGAAACTGATTTGGCATTGACTACAAGGCTGACCAACAAAGCCATAAGAGTGAAAGGTCCCATAGAATCCAACAGAAATAAATACATGAAGAAACAGAAAATCCTTAAAAATGGACTTTTAAAATTCTGATTTTTAGATATTTTTCACCAGACCATCTCCCCTCATTTTCTAGCATCATCTTGATGTTTATAATGATAATCATTTTCCAATTTTATTTTCTGTTTTTATTCAAATTTATGTAGTTGACAATTAGTCAATTATTTACACAGGTGGGAGACATTTCCAAAACCTAATAAGCAGTTGTTATTTTAGAAGCTTAAATTATACAAATGACTCACAGAAAACTGAAAAGATCGTATATGACAGGTGATAATGTCAGGGAATGAGAAACAAGGGAAAGAAAAAGGAAGGAAAGAAAAGTTCTTAGGTAGTTAAAACAGTCCCCACATCTGTAATTTTTGTAGTGACAAATATTATCTTTGTATCGCAAATGAATACATTGGTTCAATTCACCTGGATATCAGCAAAAGACCCAAAGGCAATAGTAGTTCAGCATTTAAAAATACACTGTTTTAGTCAACTTAGAAACCAAATGCTCTTAAGAAATAGTCTGTATATGTGTCTTCCAGAGTAGAATGAAGTTCAAATGAAAATGAATCTTTATTAGGATATGATAAAATCAAAGACATTACTGGGTTTAGTGGTCCTGTGTCCCTAGAGCCTCTTTTATGCCAAGCTCGTTCTGTTTCCCTTTTATCAATTCTCTCGTATCAATTAATTCTTTGAGTTAATTGCACATGCAGTTTTAATCTGTAGGTAATTACAAACAATTAATAGTTAGGAGACAGAATTAGCAGTTCTTAGTTTGATTATCTATATAATTAAAAGGGGTGGTAAACTAGAGTTGACAAATAGCATCTTAATCATTTGAATAATCAAACCCCAGAAGCTTGCTTGGGTGGCTGAATTCCATCTGTTACATTAGTTTAAATTTTAGAATTAATGACTGAAATGTCCATTTAAATCAGTTCTTATGTGTTGAATTTATAGTACAAAATGAACAAGGCATATACTCTAAAATTACTTAAATCATCTTCTTTTGTTTGTTTATAATAAGCTGTTTCCAAAAGGATTCAATTAAAGATTTGTAGAGGAGAAAAAGTAATATATTTTCCTCACCCATTGGAAGTGTTCATGGAGGTGACATCTCTATAACAAAGACTGATAAACAAGAGAAAAGTATAACAAGCTTGTTTATCAAAGTTTTGTGTAACATGGGAAGCTTCAGAAATGAAGACCCAAAGACTCAGGGAAAACTATATTTTTTATGAAGAATGGTCATGTAGAAGTATGATTGGACAAAAATGCCGTATGACCTTATGGTAGTAAACTAGGGGAAACTCAGCAAGGCCTATTTCTTCAGATTCATCTTGGCTTCCAGGTATGGGACAGGACATTTGTCATAAGAGAGTCTTCAGAAGGGAAGGTAGGACGTCAGAGAGTGAATTTCCTGGGTTTTATGGCTAGCTTTGGAGTAAAGGAATTCTAGTTTCTATGTCCAGCTTCTAGGGAGAAAAATCCAGAGAGAGCTTCCTGCTTCTACTGTCCTCTCAATCCTTGCAGCTCAAAATACTCAGCATGCCAAGAGACCACATTTTTGGGGTATCATGTTCTGAGTCCTGACAGATTCAATAGACTAAATTATGTACATCTAGTGAATGCCGGTTAATAATAATGGATACCGTTTCTATGTCATAAAATATCTAAGAAATATGGATAATTCTTTTCATACTATGTTCTGTTTAACACTTTGTGTGCTGTGATGGTTAATAATGAGTGTCAACTTGATTGGATTGGAGAATACAAAGTATTGATGTTGGGTGTGTCTGTGAGGGTGCTGCCAAAGGAGATTAGCACTTGAGTCAGTGGGATGGGAAAGGCAGACCCACCCTTAGCCTGGGTGGGCACAATCTAACCAGCTGCCAGCATGGCTAGAATATAAGTAGGCAGAAAAATATGAAAAGAGAGACTGGCCTAGCCTCCCAGCCTACATCTTTCTCCCGTGCTGGATGCTTCCTGCCCTCGAACATCAGACTCCAAGTTCTTCAGTTTTGGAACTTGGATTGGGTTTCCTTGCTCCTCAGCCTGCAGACAGCCTATTGTGGGACCTTTGTGGGATCTTGTGATTCTGTGAGTTATACTTAATAAACATATATATATATATATATATATATATGAGTTTATAGCAAATAAGACATGCTTTTAATCCTTTTTTGGCTATCTGAAGAAACCAGAGGTTTGTAGATAGAGAGCAAATACTAAGAAGCAAATAAGCTTAAGGTAAGTCAGAATATATATGGGAACTTCATTCTGATTAGAAAAGAATGTAATATAGATAAGTAGCATCACTGTTGCGTAACATCTTTCTGAACTGCCAAGTATTTGAACAAGTTGGGAAGATACTTTGAAGCTAATAGTAGATTAAAAAATCTTCAAGAAAATAATGACTTCTGGTCCAATATAGTCTGTTACTCTTGGCTGTGAGGCAGCCCCTTTACAACCTCAATAAATACTATAATGACAAAGGAGAAGATGAAAATCTCAAGGTCACAAAAAATAAATCTAATCATTTACCAATTTGCAATTGAGAAGAAAATTTAATTAGGATAATGGAAATGAATTGAGGAAAGCAATCAGTGACTTTTACATAATAATATACTCACCCCTCCCTAATCTGAAAAACGGTAGAAAGATGCTTAATATCTCCCAAGGAAAAAAATGCAGGAAAAAAAAAGAATGAAAAATGTTTCTCTACAATGTAAGTGCCACTTTAAAATAACTGATTCCCTTTTCCTACCTTCATCTACCACAATTCACGTAGACACTACAGCTCCAGGACAACAACTAGGCAAGAAAGCAGCCCTGACTTCAGCAACAGTATTTGATACAGTCCTATGGAAAGGAAAGAGTTCTGTGTGGAGGCTGGGGAGGGCAGGTATTGATAACAATGCATA
This sequence comes from Theropithecus gelada, assembly GCF_003255815.1. Taxonomy (NCBI): domain Eukaryota; kingdom Metazoa; phylum Chordata; class Mammalia; order Primates; family Cercopithecidae; genus Theropithecus; species Theropithecus gelada. Next base: position 146,615,085 of record NC_037672.1, read on the forward strand.
ATGGAGATTGTAATTTTTCATCAGCTAAATAGCTGAAAATAATAAGAACGAAGGTGTGGAATAGGCAAGTCTCCACCTTAGCAGAGCTCAACTGTTTGAGACAGATGTCTGCAAGTTATTGGGAATTAGGCAGAGAACCAGGCATTGACACCTGATCATCAACTATAGAACTAGATTATTCTCAGGGCTGAGAAAAATCCACACGTTCTTTCTATTTGTAATCACTCACTGCCTAGATCAATTTCTCCTTATCTGGGGCAGAGTAAATAAACTAGGGCCTATATTAATCACGGTAATACTTGTTAACACTTATTGAAGGCTCAAATTACTAAACAATTTACACACATTACCTGACCTGTGCTGCAGAATAACCCCATGAGGCGGATGTTCCATTTGACAGAGGAGAAAACTTATTATGTCCCTTGCTCAAGCTCAGACAGAGGGTAAGGGGTTGTGTGAACCCAGATCTATCTTGAAGCTTACCTGTGACTGACACAAGGGAAAGGGTCTCTGGTAGACCAGTCAGAAAGAGAACCATATCCTAATCCCTGGAACCTATAAATGTTAGCTTATATGGCAAAAGAAACTTTGCAACTGTGATTAAATTAAGGATTCTGAAATGGGGAGGGAGATTATCTGGGACTGTCCTGGTGGGTCCCACATGTAATCACAAGTGTCCTTACAAAAGAGGCAGAGGGAGACTTTACTACAGAAGAGAAGATGTGATGTGGCAGAAAATAGAATGGAGTGATGTGAAAAAGGGCTCCTGAGCCAAGGAATGCAGGTGGCCTCCAGAAGCTGGAAAAGACATGGAAACAGATTCTTCCCTAGTGTCTCTGGAAGGAAGTGGTCCTGCAGACGCTTGACTTAATTCAGTGAAATTGATTTCAAACTTCTAGCCTCTAAAAATACAAGAAAAAATTGGGGATTGTTTCAAGTTACCAGGTTTTCGGTAATTTGTTACAGCAGCCTTAGGGAAACTAACACAGTCTACAATTCTAAAAATTCAGTAAAAGTGTTTAAGTCTAAAAATATTCTGCTAGACACAGGGGAAAATTATAGAAAAGTGCTTGGCATTCTCACTATATTATAATAAGCCAACTCCTTGAAATAGAAGTCAAAACAATAAGGAAATAACTAAGAGTTTAACAATAATAATAATTGTAAGTCAAATAAAAATGAAAATTAGCATTTTTAAAAGGGAAGAAATACAAAGAAACCAAAAATGTAATGGCAGAATAAAAATGTACTTCAGAGTTAGTAGGAGTATAAGTGACAGCATAGAATATCAAATGACTGGATTTGGCAAGCACTCCTAGAATGCAGAAGAAAAGCATCAAAGATGAGAATTATAAGAGAGAAGATTATAGATTAAAGAGCACAAAAAATAAATATCCATCAAAGGAACCACACACATTACTGAAGATGAAACTAGAACAATCAGAAATGAAGAAAATATACTATGTAATAATTTCCTGAGCTGAACAAAAGATTTGAATCATCTGACTATTGGAGTTTATTGAATTTTGGGGTAAGTTTATTAAAAGAGACTTGCATACAAATATATTCTGCAAAATTATAGGAGTAAAGAAAATTTAAATGATAAGAATAAAGAAAATTTCATACATATTCAAGAAGAAAAACATCTGCAAAGGTATAAACTCCAGGTTATTCTCAAATTTCTTCTGTGAAACAGCAAAAGAATCAATAAATAATAGACCACCAACAGAATTTTCAGGAAAGTGAAAAGTTAAATAAATTTTATAACCAAATTGTCTTCAATGTGTAAAGGCCAGGAAAAAAATCATTATCAAATATACCAATGCTCTGAAAATTTGCTGAGAAAACACTTGACTGAAGACTGAAGCATGAATCAATAAAAGAATTTAGAAACCACGGTATAAGAGAACTAGCAGTTCTTCCCCTCACCAGTATACTCAGTTCTCACAGGATCAGGTGCAGTTACACGGATACTACAGCTTGGTCTTAAAGTGTGGTCCTGCCTGGCTTCACCTCACAGTTTCTATTCTGCATATTCTACTTTCTTAGGAACCAAACCATTTTTTTTCCCCTAGGGTATAAACTTGAACTTACTCACAGTTCAAATGAAATGAGCTTTCAAACTGATTTCTGTCCTATGATTATCCAAAGAAACAATAACCAGTTTGTTCTGTTAGGCACTTGCAAAGACTAAACATTTTATTTGGTTTGGAACATGTACCCAGAGACCCAATATAATGGCGATTTTTATTTTCTTGTAACTTAAATATGAGTTTTCTCTGTTTTAGCAACTCAAACTGAATCACCTGAATCATGACCGTGCCCTTCACAAAGCTCTTCCTTATATCACAGGAGCAGCCTCTGGGTGTTCCTATAAAGCTGGGTGGCTTAACTAAGAGGAAAAAAAATAACAAGCAATTGTCTTTGGGCAGCAGAATACTAGGTGGCTGTCATGATAATGTTCTGTATTTTCCAAATGTTTTGCAATTAATCATAACTAATGGCAATTTTAGAGAAAACACATTAAAAATAAGTCTATATAATTTTAGGTAAATATGGGCAAAAATTATGTTAAAATTATGAGCAAAGCAAGGTATGGAGAAAGCAAAATGAAGTTTAGAAATGTTTGTCTCTAATGAAGCATTAGATTGAGACTAAATTTCATTCATCTTTTTCTAAAGAGAACATTTTGTATTTGTAAAGGAGAAAATACAATTTGTTTAAACTTCCTTTAATAAAGATACATAATAAAATGAATGTTTCCTTTAAATATGCCCTCAATGGCACCTTTGTGGGAGTGGGTGTAGGGTTGGGGGGGTGGGCAGCGTGTGAACCACAGTATCATTAGGTAAAAGTAAGAACGCACATTACCTTCCCAGGAAGGGAGACAGACAACCTGCTGTGTCATAATAGCTTTAGAAAACTTTGGTCTCAGGCTTACAAAGTGAAGACTCTTAATTAAGAAAATCGGAGGTCCTGATGACAAGTCTATCAAAGATTGACTTCTGCAATGTGGGGGCTACTATCTGGCTTTGTAATTTGAAAAAGCCTCTTGGATGGCAGCATACTTGTCATCTTTGTCAGGAAGCACCCTGTCAAACGCAGCTCTTGCGGGCAATGGGCTCCAAACTCCAGCAGGATTGGGACTGCGTCCCGAGCAGTTTTGCCGCCTGCATAACCACAGTTACTGGAACAGGATATGCACTAATTGTGTAGTACAAATGATTGTTCTGGTGAACTAGATGATACATGTTTTACAGATAACAGTGAAGTATAGGTTTCTAAGCAAGAAAGACAGAGGTCCTGGGGAAAAATGGACACTGAGTGATAATTTAAAGGGCATATTCTTAGTGGTCTACCTGAAAAGAAGCAACAATTAACTAGTCTTTTGTTTATCTCACATAATTTGATTTTTTTAAAAAAATACTTATTCCAAGTTTATCATATATTAATGAATCATATGTACCTTACCGATTTTAGCCAAGACTTTGATGCCTGAACTCATACATCTCTGATGAAAATGAAAATTTGAAAAGACTTTTAGGAAAGTAATTGTCAGTAATAAAAGTCTTTTAAATGTTCATTTTTTTTGTAATATCAATTTCTAAGAGTCTTTCCTAAGAAAATTATCTGAAATGTGAGTAAAGGTTAACAAAATTGTTTATTATAGCATTATTTATAATAATTATACAGAAAACACTTAATATAGCAAGCTTGAGACTGCTACTCTTAGCAACATCTGCTTGTAAAGTTGACCTTCAGTTGATACCTTAGAACTCAGCAGGTAAACAATTCCTGATATAAAACTTTCCCTAAATGATAAGAGTGTCTCACTATACCCAGACCAATTGTGTAAGCAATATGGTTTTTGTTGAATACCTGCTTTCCTTCCAGAAATCCGGAATGTTGGTATATGCTAGGCAGAGTATGCCTACGTGACTAGGCTCCAATAAAAATCATGGGTACTAAGTTTTAAACAAGCATCCCAGGTATATAACACTTCACACACGTTGTCATGACTTGTTGCTGGAGGAATTCAGCACATCCTTTCTGACTCCACTGGGAGAGAACTATTGGACTCTTGCTCCTGGTTTCCTGTGGATTTCATTCCCTGTACGTCTTCCCTTTGCTGATTTTGCTTTGTAACCTTTCACTGTAATAAATCTTAGCCATGACTACAACCATATGCTAAGTACTGTGAGATCCTCTAATGAATCACCAAACTTGGGGTGGTCTTTGGGACTCCAACATAAAAATAAAATTGGAAAAAATATAAATGTAAATATAATATAAATGTCCAGAAATGGGAGACTGGGTAAATTTTACTATATCATGCATTGACTTATTCCTCAACAACAAAAGTTATGCTCATGAAATATTTTACATTATAACTGCATTGTAAGAAAAAAGTCTCATATACCTTGCGCTTTTAATTATGGACCAAAAAAAGTCCATAAACAAAAAGACTTGACGAAATTGTGCCAAAATGATAAAAGTAGTAGCTTTTGGTTTGATCGATTTTTTTTTCTGTATTCTATTCTCTTATTTCTGAATGGGCTGATTGTGGAGTTCATGAAACCTTAAATATCTGACTCACATACAGCCACCTCTTAAGGAATGTTATTCTAATTGTTTTTTCTCCATATCAATTGCCATTGTCCCTAAACCATGGTTTCACTGTGAAACCAGACTTGCCACTGAGCTTTGGAGTACAAGATTAGGAAGCAGTCTGTGAGTCTGAAGCAAACGCACATGAGTTGGACATGAGTGATTAAGCACATTGGACATATTTGGCTCAAACTCTGCCCAGTTTGGTTTCTACACCACATAAAAATAATCTGATAAAATCAAATCTTACATGTTAACAGTTTAAAAGCTAGGTGAATGAACAGAAGCAGGCCATGTTAGCTGAGAGATGAACCAACCTCACCAGTTCTCTCTGAAGCTGGTTGATAATCCCAGCATTGGGAAATCTAGAACCAAGAATGACAGGGGTCAAGGGATGACTTTCCATGATATCTTCACATATAAGCTCCATCACTAAAGGAAATTTCTACAGGTTTTATAAAGAAACAGACCTGAACATTTGGCTTTCCAGAATTTCTACAATGAAGAGGTATTTGATTGGTAATGTGAAAGAAGGATTAAGCTTTAGAAAACAAAAACTACCTACAAAATGTATGGTCATAAATCTTTGGTATTTTATTTATTCACAGGTTATGCATGAGCTAGAATAATGGTGCAAATTCTGAGCAAATTCAATGAGCTAGCCTTTTTAGGAAACAAAAATAAGAAACTAATCTAAAAAAGAGTATTAATTTTGTTATTTTCATCAGTTTTTGATAACTGGTTTGTCAGAAGATTGAAGGTCACTAATGTAACATTATCTTTACTGAAAGCTCATTAACGTAATACATTCAAAAGAGGAAAAAAAGATCCTGGTGACAAAAACAAAGGGATAACTACAGAACAAAATTTTAGCCCTGCCTATATCTATATATTCATTCCAAATGTTTTACTTTAGAAACTAGCTTGTCACCTTACAAGGTACTAACTGTATATGACTGGTGGGAACTTCACTAAATTGTAGGCATAGTAATGTGGATAATTAAATAAAAAATCTGTGTCAGTACTGAGAGGCTCATGAAGTCCAAGTGATAAAGCTAAAGTAAAAGATAAAGATAAAAAGCAAATATCACACATAAATATAAGAAACAAGAATAGTGAAATGAGCTAAGGTAAAGACTTTCTATTATTGTGATCAATATTTACAATTATTAGATGTACAGATTAGCCAATTTCTACCTATCCTTTTCAGTCCTCTCATCAGAAAGAAAGCAAAGTGTAACACAAATCATTATTTCTACTTGTTATCAACGTAAGTAAAAGACTAAGTCTTAAGAGGATGAAGAAAAATCTGAATATTAATGCTTTGGATGTTATCTATGAAGCTCAGATAGCCACATGGATTCTGCTTCCATTATTACTAATAATTGAAAACTGATGGTACTAATAAAATATTCCAAATATGCTCTGTCTTCTCCCTCCCACACACCAACAGATCAAATTCAACATAATTTGGTTCTTTTGAGAAACATAATAAGTACTACTTTCATAGAAATTTTAAGAATTAAGAACAAAATTAAGTTTATTTTTCAATCTATCTTACTGGTCTTACTAACTACTATGTCCACATATGAACCTTCCCTCCAATTAAACTACTCTACTACCTTAACCTAAAATAACTTTCAGACATATCTCCACACAGTTGCCTAAGCCATGGTCCTCCAATAACCCATCCTCACTGATCTCTACCTTCCCAAAGTATGGGCAACTTTCAAGGCCAAGCTATACTGTTATTTTTTTTCTTTCCACTCATGATGGTACATTTGAATTCAAAGGAATGTGATGATGTGATAACAAAGATAACCCTGAATCTACTCTAATTATTAAAAGGTTAAATAATTCTCAGCTTTATCTTTTTCTTTTTTTCTTTTTTTTTTTTTTTTTTTTTTTGAGACAGACTCTGACTGTTGCCTAGACTGGAGTGCAGTGACATGATCTCGGCTCACTGCAACCTCTGCCTCCCAGGTTCAAGCGATTCTCTTGCCTCAGCCTCCTGAGTAGCTGAAATTACAGTACGCACCACCACATCTGGCTAATTTTTGTATTTTTAGTAGAGATGGGGTTTCACCATGTTGGCCAGCTGGTCTCAAACTCCCAAACTCAAGTGATCTGTCCACCTCAGCTTCCCAAAGTGAGCTTTTTCTTTTCAGTATTTAGAAAAATATACCTTGCAATCACTTCACTGATCCTGATATGCTGACATGAATGACCATGGAGAAGGAGAACTACTAATATCCACCCCAGGAACAGAAAACACCCCATTGCCTTGTACTGTAGATTACAAAAGGGATTACCTTTTCTTGCATTCTAATTCAGCCACAAGTCTGCAAATTCCTTATAAGACATGGATGACATCTAAAATTAATTTGTATTCCTATATACATATAGCACAGCATTTTGTATGGTCACATTTCAAAACATGAACAAAAAGTCCTTAGTCAACACTTCTTTGCCTTTAAAACTCAGAGGACATTTTCACTTTCATTCTGTACACTTATAACAAAAGTCTTTATCCTTTTAAAAGATGGAAGCAAAAAAAGATGTAACAACTCCATCTGCATTTGAATGAAGCCTCTATCAAATATAATGAAACATGGACATAGAACAATTGCTATATATTAGTTCATATTAATAAGTTGTTAATTTTAGGTGACATATTTTGATTGTGCTTTAAGAAGAGATTCTTCATCTTTTACAATACAAGCTGAAAAATATTTATGAATGGATATCAAAGAATTTGCCTCATCTAATCCAAGCTGAGAAGGGAATTGGATGGGTGTGTGGATAAAATAATACTGGCCATGAATTCATAATTATTGAAGCTGGATGATGAATATTTGTGGATTTATTATCCTAGTTTCTTTACTTTTGTATATTTAGATTTTCCATAATAAAATGGTTTTTTACTTTGTTCCAAAATGCACAAACTTTTCCAATGCCAAGAAAAGTTTGAATTAAACATCTATTCATGAGGAAAAGAGATCAGACTCACAGCAAAACATGAATAATACTACTTTTCCAACAAAGTGTGGCTTTAAAAAAGAAAGAATGGAACTGCATTATAAAGTGCTAGGAGGCACATCTAAGCAATCCCCCAAGCAACTCTCCAGATCCTCATAGGATGACTGTTGAAAATACTGTAAACTCCTACATCAGAACTATTCTGTTAGAGCAAAGCATCAGAAATGTGTTTACTTGCTTATTAGCTATCTTCTCAACTAGAATGTAAGTGCCACTAGGTCAACGTCTTTACTTTGTACTCCAGTATCTCTCCAGCAACAAGCAGTGCATCTAGCCCAGATAGCAGGTACTCAATACATATTTGTCAATTATTTCTATGTATAAAATATGCCCTCTCCTGCCTACTGCAAAGAGGTCATAAAGTATTATGAATGTTAAGCTATTAGAATACAAACTCATTTCAAAGTTTCCAATTTTATGTTCCTTTCTGAAAATAGCTTATCATTAACTTATCTATTTTGCATATTAAAAATTTACAAATAAAACCTGCATGCCTCTTCTCATGTTAGCCTTATGTCCACTGAGAGGTAGATAAAAACAAGAATTACCTCTCCAGTCCTAGAAAAGAAAAAAAATGAAACTCAGAATATATTGATAATCTGATGAGATTCCAACTCTGTTTTTTTGACTCATAGTCCATTATTCTATACATTGTAGAAATACCTGTATATTTCTTTAAATTAGGGCCCATCATTAATCAAGCATTTCCAGTACCATTATTTCTAGTAATAGACGAAATAGATGCTGAGAGGTTGGACTCAGGCCCACAGAATAAGAGATTTGAAAAATAAAATGCATTACACCAACTTTTAGGTACAATATTAAGAAATATCATTTAAAAATCTTAAAATACGTAGAGTTCTATGTTTACTTTAGACATAGAAAGCCATAAATAAAAAAAGATCTTTCCCACTATAACAATGAGAACCAACCAGACCATCTACAAAATAATGATTTCGTTTTTTAGCTAGAGTGCTATGGTCACAAGGCAATCTGATGAACTGCAATACAAAGTTGACAAACTCGTCCACAGAGACGAACACAATACTATAATACCTTGGGCAGACCAAAGAGGAAGAGATGGCCACCACAGAAGCAGACAAGAAGAAAACAGATAAAATTTTAATTAATCTTTAAAGGCCAATTGTGACCCAGTTTGAGAGTACAGAATCCTCAGAAGCCCTGGACAAAAGGGGCAGCTGCACTGACTCTCCTACTCTTATGTAAGGGCTTCCACTGGCTGACAACAAGAAAGACTGGTGGCAGGAAAGGAGACCTAAGAGAGACCTCCTCCATGACAGAAGTGTGTGGATCTTCTTTTGGTTTGGAGGTAGAGCAGAAGAACCCAGAGAAGTCTATCTCCAATCCAAACACTGCATAAATGCTGCTGAGAAGGATCAGAAAAGCCACGTATGCCCCACCTCTACACTGATGCCAGGTAAGAGCTGTATGCTGCTGGGGGAGGCACAAGAAACCCAAATCAGTTTATAAAGCCATTATAACCCTGATAGCAAATCAGACAAGGCAATCACAAGAAAGGAAAATTATAGACCAATGTCCTTGATGAATATAGATACCAAAATCTTTAACAAAATACTAGCAAATTAAATATATCAATATATGAAAAATATAAGATAAAGAAGATATTGATCACTTGGGTGTACACCAAGCATGCAAGGTTGGCTTTACACGTGAAAATTAATGAGTGTAATTCACTACCTTAAGAGACTAAAAGAGAAAAATCAAATAATTATTTAAATAGATGCATTATACAAAATTTAACACCCATTTACATTTTTTTAAAAAAACTTTTATTTATAGCAAACTGGGAATAAAAGGAAATCTTCTTATCCCAAGAAAGGGAAACTATAAAAAACTCCTACATCAGAATAGTTAATATTAGTGAAATATTTAATATCTTGCCTAAGATTTAAAAATAAGGCAGGATGTCTATAATCACTACTTCTATTCAGCATTGTGCTAGAGTTTCTAATCAGTTAAATAAAATAAGAAAATGATAAGTAGACATAAAATTGGGGGGCAGGGAGTACAGCTGTTTTTATTAACAGATGATATGACCATGTATGTAGAAATCCTAATGAATCCAAAAGAAAACTAGCAGAACTAGAAAATGAATTTAGCAATGTTACAGTATACAAAGTAAATTAAAAATTAACTGTAATCTATATAGTAACTGAAACAATTAGAAAAATGTAAAATCAATATTAATTATAATAGTTTCAAGACTGAGTATTAAGGATAAATTTAATAAATAGCATGTAAGAACTTTACACTCAAAATATAGAACATTGAGAGATTAAAGAAGGCCTAAATTAATAAAGAGATACACTATATTCATGGATTGAAGACTTAATTTTAAGATTATTCCATGTCCCTTCAATTCATAAATAGATTCAAAGTAATCCCAATTGAAATCACAGCAGGATTTTTCTGAAAATTGACAAGATAATTTAAAATTTTACCTGGAAAGGCAAAAGACACAAGAATAACTAAAACAATCTTAAAAAGAAACAAAAATGGAGGGCATACATGACATGACTTCAAGACTTAATATAAAGCTACAGTATTAAGATAATATGGTATTAGCAAGAGGATATACAAACAGACCAATGGAACAGAATGAGAGTAGTTAAATCGAACTGCACATATAATATCAAAGACAAAGGTACCAAAGCAATTCAATGGAGAAGGAAAAGTCTCCTCAACAAATGGTACTATCTTAAACCACACACATAAAACAATTTCAGGTGGTTCATAGGTCAAACTATGAAAGTTAAAACAACAAAGCTACCAGAGAAAAACTATAGAAAATCTTCACAACCCTGGAACAGACAAAACAAAATCACACTATTTCAAAAACTGAAAAAAATGGACTTAATCAAAAATAAAAACTGTTCTTAAGAAAAGACAAGAGGCCGGGCGCGGTGGCTCACGCCTGTAATCCCAGCACTCTGGGAGACCAAGGTGGGCGGATCATGAGGTCAGGAGATCGAGACCATCCTGGCTAACACGGTGAAGCCCCGTCTCTACTAAAAGTACAAAAAATTAGCCGGGCGTGGTGGCAGGCGCCTGTAGTCCCAGCTACTCGGGAGGCTGAGGCAGGAGAATGGCGTAAATCCGGGAGGCGGAGCTTGCAGTGAGCCGAGATCACACCACTGCAACAGCCTGGGCCACAGAGCGAGACTCCGTCTCAAAAAAAAAAAAAAGAAAAGAAAAAGAAAAGGCAAGAAAAATGTAGGCAAGCTACAGACTGTGAGTAAATATTCACAACACATGACAAAGGACTTAAACTCAGAATATATAGAGAGTTCTGCAATTCAATTATAAAAAGACAACTCGATTTTTAAAACGGGCAAAGGACACAGATTCTTCACAATAGAAAATAGACAAATAAAAAATATGCCTGTGAGAAAGTGCCCAGTATCATCAGTCATCAGGCAAGGATGTGTAAATTGAAAACCCAATGGGTAAACCCACTGACATGATTAAAATGAGATTGACAACATAAAATGTAGAAGAGGATGTGGAGCAACTGAAACACTCATAGATGGCTGATGAGAACGTAAAATGGTACGTGGGAAAACGCTTTTGTTTCTTAGTAAACATACATTTATGCTATGATCCAGCAATTCCACAGCCAGGTATTAAAAAAATGAATACATATGCCCACACAAACATGAGTAAACAAATGCTGGTAGAAGCTTTATGCTAGATAAAACCTGGAAATAAGATAGATGTTCAATAATATAATGAATTGATACACTGTGGTATAGTCAAACAATGGACTACTACTCAATAAAAAGAATGAATTACTGATATATGCAAAAACATGGATAAATCTAAAAACATTATGCTAATTAAAAGCAGCCAGTCAGGAATATATACATACTGTAGGATTTCATATATCAACTATTGACTAATTCCGATCAGTGAATTAGCTTAGTCTAGGTAGATCCAATTAGCCAGTTATCTAAATAGCAACTGCGGATTCATCAAGGCTATTCCAAAATGGCGGATGTGAGCAGCTCATGCATACACTGAGAAAGAAAGCAGGGCCCTGAAATACTAATCTGGACAGAAAGCATTACATGGCTTTACCATCAGCTTAAACGCTCCACTATCAGGGTTTAGTTTTGCCCGTTTCAAAGTCCCAAACTGGCAAAACTAAACTCTGATAATTGAAATCAGATCAGCATTTACTTCTAGAGGTAGGGGATGGAGCAAGGGTAAATTGGGAAGGAGCCAAAGGGAACTTTCTAAGGTGACATCTACTTGCCAAAACTGACTGAAAAGCACGTTTGAGATCTGGTCATTCACTGAATGTACATTATATTTCAATCAAAAAATGAAGACAAGGATTGGGTCAGGGGCTCATGCCTACAATATCAACACTTTGGGAGGCTGAGATAGGAGGATCACTTGAGCCCACTGGTTTGTGACCAGCCTGGGCAACACATGGAGACCTGTCTCTACATAAAATTTAAAAATTAGCTGCACGTGGTGGCATGCGCCTGTGGTCCCATCTACTCAGGAGGCTGAGGTGGGAGGATTGCTTGAGTGCAGGAGATCGAGGCTGCAGTGAGCTATGATCGTGCCGCTGCAATCCAGCCTGGGAAACAGGGTGAGACCCTGTCTTAAAAAAAAAAACAAAAAAAAAGACAAGTTAAATATTCAACTTACCTTCTATTAGTATCCCCACATAAGCAATTTATAAGCAATTTATATTATTCATGTTATGGTGCCAAATCAAATTTGAGTCATACTCCTGAAAGCTCAAAAGCTCCTACCAAATATTTTAAAGATACTTTCTTAATTTAAAGTTCATCTTTAGGCCACGTGCAGTGGCTCATGCCTATAATCCCAGCACTTTGGGAGGCTGAGGTGGGTGGATCACTTGAGCCCAGGAGTTTGAGACCAGCCTGGGAAATATGGCAAAACTCTATCTCTACAAAAAATAAAAAATAAAAAAAATTAGCCAGGCATAGTGGCATGCATCTGCAGTCCCAGCTACTTGGAAGGCTGAAGTGGGAGGATCCCTTGAGACAGCGAGGTAGAGGTTGCATTGAGCCGAGACCACACCACTGCACTCCCGCCTGGGTGACACAATGAGACAACTGCATCTTTAAAATAAAATATTTGCAAAATAAATTAGAGCATTTCAAAATCTAAAGTAGCCAACTCAATTTTCTGAAATTAAGCTCTTGTTCTTTCACTAGCACATGCAGTAAGTTTAAAAATTATTTCTTGAATGTTGCATTCAAGTGGATTTCAAAGTATACTGAGAATCAAAATTCTTGTGGTTGTTTTAAATTGACTTTAGAATTTTAGAACAATTGTTTTAATTTTAAAAATTTGTGGGTATGTAGTAGGCATGTATATTTATGGAGTGCTTGAGATATTTTTGTACAGGCATGTAACACATAATAATCACATCAGGGAAAATTGGATATCCATCCCCTCAAGCATGTATCCTTTGTGTTACAAATAATCCAGTTATACTCTATTAGTTACTTTAAAATGCAAAACAATATCATATTAAATGATCAACAATTCAAGTATTAACACTTTATTCTAAACACAGTAATCAGTAAAGTTTAGTGCTTCACAATTTATAAATTAACCTCTACATAAACAATCTCACCTGGTCCTCATATTCACCCTGAGAAGTAGATGAAAGTGGTTTCCTCCCCCATTTTAAAAACAGGCAAAGCTATCATTTTCTCTTCTCTTAATATTCTTCCTTATCTTGCTCGAAAATTCTCTTTTCTTTAAAACTGTCTTCCTTCTGGATTGCTTAAATTCTAACCACATTTTGCACTTCTATATCATCTTTGTTTAAGGCTTTTCCCAGAGTTAACATCTTCAGTTTTTCTAAAGAAGTTATCCTTTTTATCCAACGTTGTGTTTGTGTGATTTTTTTCTCTCATTTTGAGGCCAATCTTTTGATACAAAGACAATCTAATGGAGTTGAGAATATATTAAAAGTTTTTTAACAACCAGATAACATCCCTGATCCACCTTTCAGAAAATGTGTTCATTCAGGCACAGTGGCTCACGCCTGTATAATCCTAGCACTTTAGGAGGCCGAGGCCAGTGGATCATCTAAGGTCAGGAGTTCAAGACCAGTCTGGTCAACGTGGTAAAACCCCGTCCACACCAAAAATACAAAAATTAGTCAAGCGTGGTGATGCACACCTGTAGACCCAGATACTCAGGAGGCTGAGGCAGGAGAATCACTTGAACCCAGAAAGCAGAGCTTGCAGTGAGCCGAGATTGTGCCACGGCACTCCAGCCTGGGTGACAGAGTGAGACTCTGTTTCAAAAAAAAAAAAAAGTGTTCTCATTTTAATTGATGTTCAGATATTTAACTCTGAAGAAATAAAATAGAAAAATAGAAAAGAATTATAACAAAAAGATAAAATAATTATGTTATTTAGCCAGTTTATTTAATGTTTTTCTCTACATCTATTTATTAATTCTGATTGAAATTATTTTTAAAAGACCCAGGATATTACAATCACCCACAAAATCCTTCCCCATATTTAATTATGCACTATTTCAGAAACACTGAAAATGGAGAAAAATTATAAATACCATTTTAAAAATCAATGTCCTACAAATTAATTGAAGAAAAACACTTTCATTCATATACAATTAGATGAAAATGATTTGGGGCAATTAAAGATCATGAAAAACATAAGCAAAAATATTTTTTAAAGTCTGTATGTTTTCTCTTTTTGTAAATGGGATGTAAATGGTCTCATTTTTTAAACACAATAAGAGAAAAATGCATCAGTCATTTAAATGTATTTTTAATATATTTCCCAACCATATTTTCCCCTACAGAGGATTTCAGCAAAATACTATAATATCAGAAAAAGAAAAATTTAGAACATTAAAATTATCATTATTTCCATGATTTGGTTTCTTTGCTGTTCCTTAAGTCAGATAAAGCGCATAAAGTGTTATATAGCATGACTGTAATTTACAAGGGTCATGAATTATTAATGCTAATTTTTAAAATATATGCCAGAGAAACTACCTTGGGGATAAAAAAAGATTGTTAATCTGTTTGGGAAATTGCCTTTTAAAAAAGGCAAATTAGGGATAAGATCTTGATTTTGTATTCTAAAAATTAGTTCAAAAATTAGTTATAAAAATTAGTCACTGTAGACAAATTAACCAACATTAATACTTTGTCTATCTGTGGACAAAGTTAAATCCTCAGTGTATATACTCAAGAAGAAATAGCCCAGACAGTGAACAAGGGGGAAAAGAATCAGAAAATGCTTGCACAGAGAGTTGCTTTATAGGGCTGATAGTTTAAGTAATTAATATAACATTTAATAAATGGCACTTTGAAGAACTGCTAAGCTTCAGTAAATTTTCAAGTCAAACCAACTTTGCTTATTATTTTAAAACAATAGAGTTATAGTATATTTTGCCAGCATAATTTTACTACCTCATGTTTAAAAGATTCATATAGATGAAATGCTTGAAAGAAACATTGCATATATATAGCCACTGTATTTCCCAGTGGACAAAGCTTAGCACAAACTGATAAAAAAGAGAGGTTGTAAAATAAATCTATTTTCATACCCATTGGTGTGTAATTGAATAGATTCTTCAAATAGGTGCTATAAATTAATTCCAACTTTAAGGCAATGAAACATTTTACCTCTTGCAAAGTAGTCAGGAATGACAAAAAGTATTTTCCTCCTTCAGCAAATAAGAGATATTCTGTGATCCCAACAGTTATTGCCTTCATATATCTAAACTATAAACTCATCTATGGACTACACAGGAAAATTTGGAGCTCCTTCAAAGCTCAGTCATCCAAAGACAACAGAGATCCTCATTGGTTTAAAGTACATTTTAGAACACAAGAATATTGTTCCAGTATATTAAATTTGAGAATGACTTTCACTTTGCTATGAGTTAGAACACAACAATGAATAGTTCTCCTTAGATTTGGGATAGATTCAAAAATATATTTAGGGACACAAACAAGTCTACTGGTTCATAAAATTTGTGTCACTCTTTGCCATATGTATTCTAGAGAGAAAACATATGTTACTTTTTTTAAAAAATCGTAATAATTGGTGGTTACTTAGCAGAACTCATACACAATATAGGACCTGCCCTAGAGTAGTTTATATTCTAAGAAATTTATGTTCAAGAAGAATCAGTAACCTACAGTTCACTACTGACCTGTTTAAAATTGTTTTAACTTTTTCCTTTTTTTTCTTACTTAAAAAAAATCAAAACATTATTTACCGTGGTTATATTTAATCAAACAAGCAATACTTAACCAGACATAGGAACAACAACATAGCATGGTTTTCTTTGGGCCAAACTAATTGTAATGCCTAGCATTTCAGTTTTACACATGGAGCTATTGTCTACAACCTCAGCAGGTATTTATTTCATATTTGCTAGATGCAGATAAACACTGAATACCTACTATGTGTCATGCATGTACCAAGTGTTGAGAATGCAAGACGAACAAGAAAAAACCCCAGGCTTTAAAAAGCATACCATCCAATGGGGAAAAGTAAATTTTAAAAATTCACTATCACCTTGTGCTAAGTGTTATCGTAGATTTATGTTGTGGAGGCTCTCTCAAAGACAAAGCAACTCTACCAGAGGAAGTCTAGGGATAGCTCCACGGGTGATGAGATGTTTAAGCTGGACATCAAAGGCTGGTGAGTAGGTCTACCAGGGGGTGAAAGAGATTCAGTTCCTCAGAACACAGCAACAATAAAAATGAGGAGATCAGGCTCTGAGTCTCTTGTTATCCGAGTACTCAAATCCTTTTTAGAGATCTCTATGACTTAAGTACCGAGCACTGTTAACCCAAACAGGAGGGTGTAAGTGAGAGAACCCAGTCAAAATCCAGAGGTTGCCAATGGTATTCAGAGAGGCTTGGCAGTCAGAACAAGCCTTGGCAGTCAGGAACTTGTAAAAAACAAGTAATTGTTTAATACTGTGGCCTGTTCCTAGATGCTATAACTAGAAACTTCAAATAAATATCTCCAGTGGGTTACACTTTAGATTCTTGTTTTAATTCCTGGGTTTACAGACTCCGCCTTCTTACTCTTAATATATTTCCGATCATAATTTTATATTAACTGATGATATATCCAGGCCTTATTCTTCACATTTAATGGCCTTTTTAGTGATAAAGTGGTCTAAATGGATACATGGTAACCAAACACCCAGTTTGCCCAAGACTGCCTTGCTTTTAGCACTGAAAATCATGCTCCAAGAAAACAGCTCCGTCTAAGGCAAACTGGACCAGTTGGTCACCCTAAAATTTCCTATTCCCAAAGCATCTAGCAAAATAGATGTTCAGCACCTCCTGTTCTAGTAAATTTAGTTTTTTTAATCTACTATTGTAAAATACAACGTGGAGAAAAGCATTTAAATTATATACCTACAGTTTTTAATAGTGGGCCACTTACCAGAAACAACATAGATGCTACCACCCAGAATCCTTCCTTCCCAAAATACTTTTCCTCCCCCAAGAGCTAAGAACTTTCCTAACTTTTCTTGTAAATATTTGCCTTCTTAAAAAAAATAAACTTGCCAATGGTGTTAAACTATAAATCTTAGCTTTAACTTTTAATTTGAATTTGATCTACCAAGACACTTTTATATTTTGCTTTTATTGATCAACATTGTTCATAAAACTGATTTCTGTTATTGCATGCAAATGTAGATCGTCTACTTTTTTGTTATATAGTCTTATCTTGAATGCATTTTCCACAATTTATTTATCTATTGAACTGTTGGTGACATTTGAATTGTTAGAAATTTCAGGTTATTACAGAGTATGCTGCTGTGAACATTCCCGTATGTTCATCCAGGAGTACATGTGCAAGAGGTTCTCTAGGACTGTGCTAGTGTGGTCCACAGATTAGCAGAACCTTCAACATGTGGGAGTTTGATAGAAATGCAGATGCTCTGGCCTCATTCCAGACCTACTGTATAAAAATTTCCATTTTAACAACATTCATTTGCACATTAAGGTCTGTGTGAATAGTATGCACAGAAAAATAAAAGAAGCACTCCCCCAGAATATAACGTAAAGAGTGCAATCACTAGAATTAAACTTTACTTGGCACCAGCAGTCTACCAGCCTTCCATATCCTCACCAACACTTTGCACTGTCAGTCTTTTAGATCTATAACTATCTGGTGGGTATGGACTAGACTCTCCTAGATTTGCTTTCATATTCTTAATCGCTAATGAGATTGAGCATCTTTCTATAAGTTCATAGAGGATTTGGATTTCTTCATTTTAAACCTCATTTTCTAGTCCTCAGTCCAGTTTTCTGTTGGGTTGTTCCTCATTTACTCTTTAGTTTCCAGAAATGTCTTATACATGTAGGTTTTTAAAAATCATTGGTTATATGTATTACAAATTTTTGCAAGCCAGAGTGGCTTATCATTTCACTCCTTTATTTGATGAACAGAAGTTCTTAATTTTAATGTAACTTAATCAGTTTTTTAATTGATGTTTGTGATTATGCATCTTCTTTAAGAAATCCTATCCTACTGCAAAATCAGTGTATTTTCCTATATTGTCTGCAGAAGTTAAAAGATCCACATTTTTTAATTTTTTAATTGAAATACAACTCATGCAGAAAATTGAACATAAGAATTCAACTTTAGGAATTTTCACAAACTTCTTGGTTAATAGTGCTTAGATTAAGAACCAGAACATTTCAAGCAATCCAGGAGCCTCTCTGATGCTCCCCTTTAATCAGTACTGCCCAAAAGTAAGGTAATGTGAGACAGCTGTCCAATTTCACCTTTTTCTATGATGATAATTTCTCTATTGTGTATTGAAAAATCACTTCTTTTTCCATTCATACATAGCACTGCCTTTTTAGTATATAAAATATGCATATAGGGTGTAGATCCCTTGGCAAACTCATAGCTCCAGACTGACCTGGAGATTACTTTCCCAAGGCCCTTTCAGGAAAGACATCACACTCCAGACCTCCTGCCCACAGTGGCACCCAACTCCCTTTGCTCACCTATCCCCTCCCAGAGGCTGTCTTCCATTACCCTCCTGATGTGGACACCAGGCATTCCAGGTCTCCAACCCACAGTAGCATCCCTACTTCCTCTGCACACCTGCATGCCTGTGTACATGCCCTTGGCTGAGACTTGCTTGCAACCCAGAGGAATACTTCCTGCTTACCCAGTGAATGTGGATTGGCTCAGGCACACAGTGAACTTTTCTACCATCCAGTGGTCTGCAACTATACCTTCTCTAAAGAAGTCTGAATCCCAGCCATGGGGGAGAAGGCGGGGAGAAGGCATCCAAGTTTTTCCATCCCTAGGTACTCTCTGTCAGCCTTAGGGAACCCTGTAGAGTTCTCTTAAATCTAATAGTTATTCTTTTATCAAGGTTTAATAATTCTTTATATTATACTTCCCCTTAATTAAATCGCTCTATTGTTTATGTCTCTTGATTAGACCTAGACTAATATAAATCTTTTCTATTTCTGAAATATAAACATTTAATATCCTCTGAAATATCAGATTAGAGTTATTTACTATTTGAATGCATCATAGATTCTTGAGTTTTTTTTTTTTTAAGTCAGTTGGGTACAGCATATTTTTCCAGAATATTTTTATTATGTCTAAATATTCGAAAGTATTGGTATAACATCTCTCTCTTTTCTGTTAGTCTATTATATCTATAATATCACCTTTTACATTCTTAATATTGATAAAAGGACTAAAAAGATATACTACATAAGCAGTAATCAAAAGAGAGTTGACAAACCTTTTACTTCAACTTTTCTATATCCTATGTTTTAAATGTGTCTTTTATATTTGATCATTGATTTACATACTCTGAAGTTCTTTCATTTTCAACTGGTATATTTCATTCATTTATGTTCAATTAATAACTTTTTTAGGCCAGGTGCGGTAGCTCATGACTGTAATCCCAGCACTTTGGGAGACTGAGGCGGGCAGATCACCTGAAGTCAGCAGTTTGAGACCAGCTTGGCCAACATGGTGAAAGCCCATCTCTACCAAAAATACAAAAATTAGCTGGGTGTGGTGGCAGGCAACTGTAATCCCAGCTACTCAGGAGGTTGAGGCAGAACTGGTTGAACCCAGAGGTGGAGGTTGCAGTGAGCTGGGATAGTGCTACTGCACTCCAACCTGGGTGACAAGAGTGAAACTCCATCTCAAAAAAAAATAATAATAATAATTTTTTTGTGTTCACCTTCTAATTTGTCTCTTCTCTTTTGCCACTTGTTCCTTTTCTACCCCTTCTTGTCCCTACTTGCATTAAATACTTTTTATTATGTTGTTTGAAACCCACTACTAGTCTGAAAGTTGTACAGCTTTCAAAGTGATATTATAGATACTAAAAAATGTATATGTAAAAATTTTACCCACTTTTTGGATAAAACAACTCAATTGCTCTTTAATACCTTAATTTATATGTTATGTATAGATAATTGATTATAATCACTATTTCGGGCTTTTAAAGTCTTTAAAGGAAAATTTTATTTTCCCTTATATTTCAGGTCTCCCTTCTAAGAACATATTTTTTTGGTTCTAAAGTACAATTTTACTATTTCCTTCATGAAAGTTTGTTGGTCATAAACACAATGTTTTTATTTATCTACTTTGTCTTTATTTATCAAGCATCCCGAAATATGCTTGTGGAATTTTAGATTGGCAGTTGTGTTTTTTAAACCTAGTAAGGTTATTATTCTACTATCTTCAGGCTTTCATTATCACTGTGAGAAATCAGTTATTTTACTGTTCTTGCTTTGGAAATAATTTTTCTCTATTTTTCTTAACCTTTTTCTTTTACTTCTTTTGATTTTCCTTTTTTTCTTCTCTTTTTGCTGGCTTTTAGAAATTGTTTCTCTTTTTGTTTGGTTTTCTTCATCTTCACTATGATTTCAAAGTGTATATTTCTTTGTATTAATCAAATTTAAGATTAATTGGATCTCTTGAATCTAAGAATTAATGTCTCTCATCATTTGTGAAACATTCTGAGCCATTATCCCTACAGATGTGGCCTTTGCCATATCCACAAGAGAAAATATTCTCTCCTTTTTGGACTCTTGATTATAAGAATGTAAGATCTTGGCAGTTTTGTTTTTTTTTTTTTTTGGATCATTCTTACCTACTTTTTTGTATTTTCTTTCTCATTGCTGTGTGTTGCATTCTGGATAAGTCACTCCACTAGTTACCTCTTCCCTGCTGCATTCAATATGCTAACAAATATGTTCATTGACAATATATTTTTTCTAGATATGCTATTCTATTTCAAATTTATGTTCCTTTTTATAATTTCCTATTTTCTGCAGATATTTTCAACTTTTATTTCTTTAAACACATGGAATATAATTGCTTTAGTATCTAAATCTGATCATTACAGTATCTGAATCTGATTTAAGCTGTTACTATTGTCTATTTTTTCCATTGGTTTTTGTACCTTTTGCATTGTTTCCTTATGTGCTTAGCTATTATTGACTCCTTATTTGTCGTTGTCTTTAAAAAATAATTTACATAAGTTACCTTTATTCAATATGGTTCACATTTCCTTCTGCCAGCATCTTGGGCATTGCCAGATGGAAATCATCTTAAACTACATTATAACTTGAGATCACCTGACCAGGCTACGCTATACATACACAAGGTGCAAATTCATGCAAGACTGTATGTGGCCACAACTTCTAGAGGATTTTTTTTTTGTCATTGTTGTTCTCTTTTTCTCTTCAGCAACAAAGAAACCCCCAACCCCACCTGTTCAGAAAAGGACACCTCATTTTCTTAAGGAGGGATCCTTCCCTTAACAGTTCCCATCATCTGCTGGGTGATGGAATGGGTTCCATTCTAGTTTGCTCTCACCCTGGCTTAATGCAGGGAGGGTCTTTTATGAAGATTTCCAACATGGACAGACCCTAGGTCTTGACTGTTTCCCTTACCTGCATGCTTGATTTTCCTAAGTGTGCAGTGTCAACAATGCCTTCATGGTATAAACAGGTGTGGCACTCCAATATTTCACTTCCTATTCTGGATAAAGTTGGTCAAACAAAAATTGATCTGTGGGGTTCCCCCATTGTTATTTAATTTCTTTGGTGACGTTTTAAAGATAATTTTTAAAAATAGTTTATTTTTGATTATTTCAAAAAGGATTATTTATTCAAATAATATTACCTCCCACCCATTAACTCAACTAATTACTTTAGTCAAATTGTCAAATTAAAAAAGCCAAAGCTTAATAGGTTTCATTTACCCACAAACTAAAACAAAGCACTATTCCAAGGCCTCCATTTCTTTGACTGCATGGTAACAACTTTTAAAGACTTACTAAGTATTCATCTGTCCATAAAATAGACAGCTAGGAAATGCTGGACTGTATTTAAATCTCTTGATATAATAACTACTGTCAGGTCTCCATATATCTTTTACCCAACTTTAAAATTATACAAATTTAAACACAGTATTAAAACAAGGAAATCCACATGTCTCAATGATTTGATACAGTTATCATAAAGAGAACAATGTTTGTGTTTTTTAAGGATCGTTTCACAAGCCTTCCTTATCTATTAAAAAATAAACTATGAATGAATTAAAACAATCAGCTAATCCAGTATCTACCGAAAGATAGTAGGCCCTATGTTACAGATTCAATTATGTTGCCCAAAAAGGTATGTTGACGTTCCAACTCTGATACCTCAGGATCTGACCTCATTTCAAATAGGGTCATTGCAGATGTAATTAGTTACATTAAGATGAGGTCATACTGGAGTAGGGTAGGCCCCTAATCCAATATGTTTTATGTCCTTATAACAAGAGGAGAGACACAAAGACATACAAGAAGACAGTTTTGTGAAAGTCAGAGGCACAGATTAGAAATATGCTTCTATGAGCCAAGTAACATCACGGACTACCAGAAGCTAAAAAACACAAGGAAGATTCCTTCCCTAGAAGCTTTGGATGCAACAGGGCCCTTCCAACACCTTAGTTTCAATTAATTTCTGGGTTTGGTTTTGTTTTGTTTTGTTTTGTTTTTTTGACTCTGTCACCCAGGCTGGAGTGCAGTGGCGAGATCTTGGTTCACTGCAACTTCCACCTCCTGGATTCAAGCGATTCTCCTGCCTCAGTCTCCCAAGTAGCTGGGATTATAGGAGCCTGCCATGCCTGGCTGATTTTTGTATTTTTACTAGAGACAGGGTTTCACCATGTTGACCAGGCTGGTCTTGAACTCCTGACCTCGGATGATGCACCCACCTCGACCTCCCAAAGCGCTGAGATTACAGGCATGAGCAACCACACCCGACCTAAATTTCTGTTGTTTTTAAGCCATTCAGTTTGTGGTAATTTGTTACCATGGAGCTAAGAAACTAATGTACCCTAGTTTTACATCTTTTGATCAAAGTTATAATACTATCGTTTAACAAAAAAGTACAGATTGGTAATAAGTTTTGTGTTAAATATTTGTGTATGAACTGTAATTGTTTCAAGGAAGCTTTCTTCTTGGCATTTGCTTTAGTTCCTCAAAAGGTTGTTACACATCTTCTTATTTGTAAATTGTGGAGGAAAAATACAGTCTTTGCCCCTTTTTCTTCTTGGAAATAATTCAAAACCATTAATAAAAGTGAAAAATCAGAAATTCAAATTCCTTACATTAAATCAGAAGACGTCCATAACCCTAAAGCACATTGCATGAGAATAAACTTCCTAATACAAATGAAAATTAAATTGGAAGTGAAAGAAGAGAAAGTTAAAGACACCCACAATTGCAGATCTGAGACAACAGAAAATTGCTTTCTAAAATAAGTGGTCATATCCTGAGGAGCAAATCCATTTGAGAAAAAGGGAGATAAAGTGCTTATTCTGACAGTAGAAGCACCCTGGACCACATTTTCGCAAGGTCTCAAGAAACTGGAAGGTGGAAATACATGAGGAATCTCACAGATAATTCATATTTTTAGGACTCAACCTCCAGTTGAAGCAGAGATAAGAACAGCTACTCAACAAAGTGAGTTGCCCTTCAGTGCGGAAATAACCTGGATAGGAGAAATAAAGGCTAAAAGGATTCATGTACATACACAAATTTGTATCATTACAAGTGTTTCCCATTCACCTGGAACACTGCTTTGGCTACTCTCACACACAAACTTCCTTATAAATCACTGGTCTGGGAAGAATTCACCACATTAAAGTGAATAAAAATTTGAAAATGAACTAACACGTAAGTTACACAAAACTACTGAAGTAACAAATTGGAAAAGGTATAAAAAGATATGGCAGATTAATGACAAAAGAAAAATGTTGCTAAGGAAAAAAAAATGTTGCCACAAACATTATAAATATTTTGACTAAACGTATTGCCTAAGAAGATTTTGGGGTCAACCACTTAAAATGTCTGTCATTAAAATGTCAGGAAACAACAGATGCTGGTAAAGATGTGGAGAAACAGAAACGCTTTTACACTGTTGGTGGGAGTGTAAATTAGTTCAACCATTATGGAAGACAGTGTGGCGATTTCTCATGGATTTAGAACAGGAAATACCATTTGACCCAGCAATCCCATTATTGGGTATATACCCAAAGGATCATAAATCATTCTACTATAAAGACACATGCACGCGTATGTTTATTGCAGCAGTATTCACAATAGCAAAGACTTGGAACCAACTCAAATATCCATCAATGATAGACCGGATAAAGAAAATGAAATGTGGTACATATACACCATGGAATACTATGCAGCCAGGAAAAAGAATGAGTTCTTGTCCTCTCTGGGGACATGGATGAAGCTCGAAACTATCAACTGCAGCAAATTAATACAGGAACCGAAAGCCAAACACTTCATGTTCTCACTCATAAGTAGGAGCTGAACAACGAGAACACATGGACACATAGAGGGAAACATCACACACCAGGGCCTGTTGGGGGGTGGAGGGAAGGGGAGGGAGAGCATTAGGACAAATACCTAATGCATGTTGGGTTTAAAACCCAGATGACGGGATGATAGGTGCAGCAAACCACCATGGCACATGTATACCTATGGAACAAACCTGCACATTCAGCACATGTATCCCAAAACTTAAAGTAAAATTTTTAAAAAATGAAAGAAAGAAACCATAGTAAAAACCAAAACGATTTTGGGGGTAAAAATTTATCACCTCTATTAAAAGAACAAACAAAAAGGATATAAAAGCTGAGGAGAGATAATGGTGAGACAACAGAAAGTACGACTTGAGCCAACAGTTCAATAAAGTAGCAAAGAAAAAAAAAATCATTTCCAGAAATGAAGAGAGAAGATGGAACATTGAAAATAGGATTGATAGATGTGAAAAACATGAAACAAAATAAAGGAAGAGTTTAAAAGGAGTAAAAGAAAAATGATAGACATGGTAAACAGAAAAAGAAGAAAGGAAACAAAAAGAAAAAAGAAAAAAATAATAGAAAACATGTTAAAGACATAGTTTAATAAAAAGTTACTGAAGTTAAATGAGATTAAAATCTTGAAATTGAAGGACATACCTTATCTCAGGGGAAAAGAGTTGCCACAGTAGGATGCTCACCAAAACACACCTCATAAATTTTACTGATACAGAAATAATCTTTTGAATAGCCAGGCAAAAGAACAATCTGCCTGTAAAAAGCAAAGCTGCAGACTAGAAGGCAGTGATAAATGTTTACAAAATACTCAAGGAAAATAAGTGTAACATGAGATTTTTTATCCTAGCCTAAGTTATAAAATCAATAAAGATCTTAACTAACCAAAATTTTGAGAGGGAAAAGAAGTTGGTAAATACTGTATCATTTAAAATTAATAACATGAACCAGGGAGCAGGTGGTCAAGAATCTTCCCTGGGAGGTGGAGAAGATGGCAGCAGGTGTGGCCAATTGAAAGCTAAACCTCCAAACCTCCATTGCATGTTTCCTTATCCCATCAGACTCACTTACCAAACACAGATTCAAAGACAAAGCCACTAAGAATTTCAAGACAGCAGCTACACAGCATTAAACTCTTCTAAAGGCAAGGTCCTGTGTGATTGCAGGGTCTCATGCCCATGAAGCCAACCTCTCTTTCTCTGTGTATGTGTATATATATATATAAAACATACATATGTGCATGTGTACATTTATTGTGTATATATATGTGTGTATATATGTATATATATGTGCATATACATACACACACACACACACATATTTCCTGCACATTTCTTCAGGCTTTTTATATTGTATGTGCGTATGTATGAGCATGAGTGTAGAAAAGAACAGATCATGCCCCTATTTTCTTCTGCAATTCCCTGAGTCATGGATCAGGCGTAAGCAGAAAGAAAGTGAGATTTGAGATGACTGTGACATTAAATTTTTAAATCGGATGTCAGACCGACACCGACACATTTACCAAAATGGTCATACATTGAAATGTGGACATATACATTTAGAAGCTGTTTTATATGTTATTTATAATTTAGATCATGGGCAATTAATTCCACAGCATGCTAAGCAATTTAATGTAATTGTCCTTGGTTATAATCTTGATGCCAAGAAACTCCTACTTTCTGATTTTTAGTCTCTTCCTTTCTACTCAGTTGTAACTGGGGGAAAAATGTACTATGTTTGGTGGGCAATTTATAAAATCTAATAAAAGTGGATACACATATATTAAGTCATCTAACTATATAACTTAAGACTACAAATAGGAAAGGGATGGAAGAAAACAAAGGAGGTGCTTTATCTATGTTACATTCATTTGATTCTTACACAATGTTTCTGAAAAGCAGATACAAATATCCTCATTCCTACAAAGAACACAAGTTAGGGAGGATAATATACTAACCAAGGCCATCAGCTAGTAAGTGGATATGTACCTCTATCTACTACAAAGTTCTATTACCTTTCTTTGCCTTTTTCATTGTCTTCCTTTCTTAAATATCTACCGTATGATCTGGTTTGGATCTGTGTCCCCACTAAATCTTAGGTTGAAATGTGATCCCCAGTGTTGGAGATGCGGTGTGGTAGGAGGTGTTTGGGCCGTGGGAGTGGATCCCTCATGACTCAGTACTGTCCTCACCATAGTGAGTGGGCTCTTGGTAGATCTGGTTGTTTAAGTGTGTGGCACCTACTCCCTCATCCCCTCATCCTCCCACCACTCTCTCTTGCCCCTGCCTTTACCATGCAACATGCAAGCTTCTACTTCACCTTCCACCATGAGTAAAAGCTTCCTGAGGCCTCCCCAGAAGCAGATGTCTGCACTAGGCTTGTACGGCCTGCAGAACTGTGAGCCAATTAAACCCTTTTTCCTTATAAATTACCCAATCTCAGGTACTTCTTTATAGTGATGCAAGAACAGCATAACACACTGTACATTTACTAAGTGTCAAGCATTATGACAGGTAGTACAAATATAGAAATGAGTGACCAAAGTCCTTGGGAGCACAAGATCCAAGCCTGAACTGTCAATATGGTAACTACAAGCCATGTACCTCTATGAGCACTTGAAATGTGACCAGTGTGATTTAAGATATGCTGTAAATTAAATAATACATCATATTTAGAAGACTTGGTAAAAAATATATAAAATATATAACAATTTTTATATTGATTGCCTGTAGAAATAATTAATTTTGGATATGAGGTTTAAACTTTATTTCATCAATTTCTCTTTACTTTTTAAATGTGAGTACCAAAAACTTTTAAGTTATAAGTGTGTCTCACATTTCATTTCTATTATACACCGCTGGTCTAAAGATGCCATCTCAATCTCGCTTTAGGATATACACATGAATTACCTACCTGTAATGTTTAAATGTTATATTTCAAGATTATTTCAAGTAAGAAATACCTGTAATACACTTTCTGCCATCATCAATACTTATTGACTATATATTCAATCTCTCTTGAAATTTTAGAAGTCAAATTAAAATTAGCTAAATCATGTTGGTTTATCTTTTCCTGACAGAGTACACAATGAGCAGGAGATACCTCAATTTCAGACACAGAAATTCTTGTAATAGATTTAAAACTCTTTTCTTACATCCCACAAGTCTCTCTTAGAGATCTGCTGAACACTTTTAACATCATAGCATGCATTTCTGCCAGCATGAAAAATTTTGATTGTTTATAATTTGGTACATTAAAATATTTTTCAAGTTTTCCTAAAGAAGAAGAAGCAAGGTGTATTTTCAGATAATAAAACATTTGTGTCTTTATGAAATATCTATTAATGTGAACAGTGGGGAATCATACATAATGGTATCTTTTCTATAATATTGTTACAGGCTGAAGGAGCAATATAAATTTATAATTCAACATAAAATCGAACACCCCAAAGTTGTTTAAGATACAGTAACTATATTGATCAACTTGTAAGAATGATCGAAAATGTAATTCAAAAAAAAATATGTACAATAGTGAGAAACATCAAATTTTGACTGAGAGTGCATGGATCAAAACTGTCAAAAAAATCACACAAATTCATACTCCGCTTTAGTTCATAACTAAACTAAACTGGTATTTTATGTACCACAAAATGCTCACTTTATAAGCCCCTTCTACATTGAATCACTTTGTTTTGCCTTTTGATAAAACTGAAACTGTTTGATAAAAGTGAAATATTCCAGTTTTATCATCAAAAACAAAATTGTCATAAATACATATAAGACAGTATGAGCATACACAAAGCAATATTATAAAATGGAACATATAAAGACACAGGAATCACAAGCCAGATACTGTGAGGCTTGAGGTAGTCACAAACTTTCTAATTTTAATTCCCTCATCTGAAAAACAGGAAAAGTAAGGCTGGCCATGCCTGGGGAGCCTGTGAAACTCAAAGGAGAGCATACATAAAAGAAATGTGTTACCAGTAATGTGTGACACAAATTATGCTATCATTATATTAAAAATGAGTTTATGTTATTATTTTATTAAAAACATCTACACTTCAATTAATGTTTTGAATAGTTATTGTAACAAAATTAAAATATATTAAATATATTAAATTTCAGCATTTTCAAATCATTTGGAATCATCTTGGTATAAATTAATTACTAAAAGCACACCAAAAAATAAAAATATTTATGAAAAGATAATTGATGATGACAATCGAATTTTGGGAGATAGCTGACCATAGAATTAAAAGGGTAAGCAGCAACAGCCTGAATGTACGTAGGCAAGCATCATCTACCTCCCACTGTACCTGTTGTGATACAGTAGATTCCTGCATGAAATAAAATCTATTTAGAATGTCTAAATTTTTTTTTAATTTATTATTATTATACTTTAAGTTGTAGGGTACATGTGCATAACGTGCAGGTTTGTTACATATGTATACTTGTGCCATGTTGGTCTGCTGCACCCATCAACTCGTCATTTACATCAGGTATAACTCCCAATGCAATCCCTCCCCCCTCCCCCCTCCCCATGATAGGCCCCGCTGTGTGATGTTCCCCTTCCTGAGTCCAAGTGATCTCATTGTTCAGTTCCCACCTATGAGTGAGAACATGCGGTGTTTGGTTTTCTGTTCTTGTGATAGTTTGCTAAGAATGATGGTTTCCAGCTGCATCCATGTCCCTACAAAGGACACAAACTCACCCGCAAAGGGAAGCCCATCAGACTAACAGCAGATCTCTCGGCAGAAACTCTACAAGCCAGAAGAGAGTGGGGGCCAATATTCAACATTCTTAAAGAAAAGAATTTTCAACCCAGAATTTCATATCCAGCCAAACTAAGTTTCATAAGTGAAGGAGAAATAAAATCCTTTACAGATAAGCAAATGCTTAGAGATTTTGTCACCACTAGGCCTGCCTTACATGAGACCCTGAAGGAAGCACTCAACATGGAAAGGAACAACCAGAACCAGCCATTGCAAAAACATGCCAAAATGTAAAGACCATCGAGGCTAGGAAGAAACTGCATCAACTAACGAGCAAAATAACCAGTTAATATCATAATGGCAGGATCAAGTTCACACATAACAATATTAACCTTAAATGTAAATGGACTAAATGCTCCAATGAAAAGACACAGACTGGCAAACTGGATAAAGAGTCAAGACCCATCAGTCTGCTGTATTCAGGAGACCCATCTCACACGCAGAGACATACATAGGCTCAAAATAAAGGGATGGAGGAAGATTTACCAAGCAAATGGAGAACAAAAAAAGAATGTCTAAATTTTATTATTTTAAAAAAATATATTTTCCACTTCCGAAATGGATTAAGAATACCTCCTTCCTTTCCTTACTTCCTTCAGCTGCCTTCACAAAGTATCAGAAGACCGGGAAAAACAGCACGGCTTTTGCTCTGATATTGAGCAATCTGTGGTGGGGCAGGCAGGTGGGAAGGCTGGAGAGTTGGTGCACTGGTATGTAGAGGCGGAATTCTCTTACAAGCCTTGAGAGAAAATGAACTGGACATTTTTTTTCCAGTTACTGAAATGAAATAATTATATTAAACTTAACTACAAAAAAAGTTCAAATTTGTATAGCTAGTGTGTTTTAAGGAGAAGCAAAGGCAACAAAATCAGAAGGAAATAAACTAAGCTG
This sequence comes from Theropithecus gelada, assembly GCF_003255815.1. Taxonomy (NCBI): domain Eukaryota; kingdom Metazoa; phylum Chordata; class Mammalia; order Primates; family Cercopithecidae; genus Theropithecus; species Theropithecus gelada. The sequence goes on from NC_037672.1 coordinate 146,645,319, forward strand.
TTGATCATGGCTGAGAGAGGGTGGTGGCATTAACAAAAGTTATTTCCATTTCTCCAAATGCTCTTTAATGTTTATGGGATACAAGAACATTCAAAATCCTCTCTTCTAGCTATTTTGTAATATACAATACTTTACTGTTAACCATCATCACCCTACTGTACAACAGAACACCAGAACTTAAATCCTCCTATCTCATTGTAACTTTGTACCAGTTGACCAACCTCTTCCCATGCTCCTCCACCTTCCGCCTCCCCAATTTCTAATAACCACTGTTATACTATTTGCTTCTATGATATCGATTTTTTTTTAGATTCCACATATGACTGAGATCACATGGTATTTGTCTTTTTGTGTCTGGCTTGTTTCTCTAAACATGATGTCCTTGAAGTTCATTCGTATTGTCACAAATGATGGGATTCATTTTTTTTTTAGCTGAATAGTATTTTATTCTGCATATATGCCACATTTTGTCAACTATTCATTCATTGTTAAACACTTAGGTTGATTCTATATCTTAGCTATTGTGAATAGTACTGCAAAAAACATTGGAGTGCAGATATCTCAACAGACAGAATTCATTTCCTGTGGATATAAACCCAGTAGTTTGATTGCTGGATCATATGTCAGGTCTATTTTTAACATTTTGAGAAACCTCTATACTGTTTTCCATGATTGCTGTACTAATCTACAATCCTACTAGCAGTATATAAGTGTTTCCTTTTCTCCATATCTTTGCCAATCCTTGTTTTCTTTTGTCTTTTTGATAATTGCCATTCTAACTAAAATGAGATGGTGTCTCATTATGGTTGTGATTTATATTTTCCTGATGATTAGTGATGAGCATTTTTTCATATATGTGTCGGTCATTTGTATGTCTTCTTTTGAGAAATGCCTATTAAGGTCTCTCGCCCATTTGTTAATTGGGCTACTAGATTTTTTTGCTGTTAAGTTTCTTATATATCCTGGATACTAACTACTTGTCAGATATATAGTTTGCAAATACTTTATCTCATTCTATAGGTTGTCTCTTTATGCTATTATTTTGTTATGGATTTTTTGTTTTGTTTTGCTGTGGAAAAGTTTTTCAAGTTGATATAATCTTATTTGTCTATTTTTGTTTCTGTTGCCTGTGCATTTGAGGTCTCATTCTTGCCCAGCTCAATGTTGTGAAGCATTTTCCTTATGTTTTCTTCTAGTACTTTGATAGTTTTGGATTTAAGTCATTAATCTATTTTGAGTTTACTGTTGTATGTTAAGAGGTAGGGGTCTAGTCTTATTCTTTTTCATGTAGATATCCAATTACCCACCATTGTGTATGGAAGAGGCTGTCTTTTCCCCAATGTGTGTTCTTGGTGGCACTTTTGTTGAAAATCAGTTGGCTGTAGATGTCGGAATTTATTTCTGGGCTCTCTGTTTTGTTTCCTTGGTCTATGTGTTTGGTTTTTATGCCAGTACAATGCTGTTTTGGTTACTAAAGCTTTGTAATATATTTTGAAGTCATGTTGTGAAATGCCTTAAGCTTTGTACCTTTTACTCAAGACTGTCTTGGCTTTTTTGGGTCTCTCGTGGTTCCATATGAATTTTAAGATTTTTTTCTATTTATGTGAAGAATATTGATATTTTCATATGGTTGCTTCAGGTAGTATAGTGACTTTAACAATGTTAATTCTTCCTCAGAAACATGGGACATCTTTCCATTTATTTGTGCCTTCTTCATTTCTTTCATCAGTGTTTTGTAGTCTTCAATGAAGGCACCTTTCACAATCTTGGTTTAGTTTATTTCTAGGCATCTTAATTTTTTATAGCTATCATGGAATTGTTTCCTTGAGTTCTTTTTCAGACAGTTCACTATAAGCATATAGAAATGCACTGATTTTTTTTTTTTTTTTTTTTTTGAGACGGAGTCTCACTCTGTCACCCAGGCTGGAGTGCAGGAAATGCACTGATTTTTGTATGTTGATTTTGTATTGCGAAACTGTACTGAATTCATTTATTAGTTCTAATATTTTTTGGTGGAGTTGTTGGAGTTTTCTATACATAAAATCATGTTGTCTTCAAACAGGAACAATTTGACCTTCTCCTTTCCAATTTGGTTGCATCTTGTTTCTTTCTCTTGCTTAATTGCTTGGATGAAGACTTCTAGTATTATGTTGAATAGAAGTGGTAAAAAAAAAAATGGGTATCTTCGTCTTGTTTCCAGTCTTAGAGGAACAGTTTGGTGTTAGTGGTGTGTTTGTCATAGATGGCCTTTATTGAGTTGAGGTACATATCTTCTACCCTTAATTTGTTGAGAGTTTTTATCAGGAAATGATGTTAAATTTTGTCAAATGCCTTTCCTAAAAATGTTGAAATAATCATACAGTTTTTGTTTTCCTTTCTGTTAATGTGGTAAATCACATTTATTGATTTGCATATGTTGAACTATCCTTGCATGCCTGGGATAAATCCCACTTGATCCTATTGAATGATCTTTTTAAAGTGCTGTTGGATTTAGTTTGCTAGTATCTTGTTGAGAATGTTTGCATCTATGTTCGTCAGGGATATTGAATTGCAGTTTTGTTGTTGTGTCCTTTTCTGTTTTGGTATCAGTATATTTCTGGCCTCACAAAATGAGCTTGAAAGTATTTTCTCCTCGAGTTTATAGAAGAGTTGAAGGAGCATTGGTTTTAGTTCTTTTTTAAATATTTTGCAGATTTCAGCAGTGAAGTCATCAGGTCCTGAGCTTTTCTTTGATGGAAGATTTTTTGTTACTGATTCAATTTCCTCACTCACCCTTGGTCTGTTAAGATTTTCTGTATCTTCATAATTTAATCTTGGCAGGTTGTAAATGTCTAGAAATTTATATATTTCTTCTATGTTATCCAATTTGTTGAGGTATAGTTGTTCACAATAGTCTCTTTTGAACCTTTGTATTTCTGTAGTATCAGGTTGTAATGTCTACTTTTTTATTTCAAATTTTATTTAGTTGAGTCTTCTCTATCTTAGTCTGGCTAACGATTTGTCAATATTGGTTATGTTTCTTAAAAAATTCTTTGTTTCATTGATCTTTTGAATTGGTTTTCAGTCTGTATTTTGTTTATTTTTGCTCTGATATTTATTATTCCCTCCCCTCCACCAATTTTGGGGTTAATTTTTCTTGGTGTTTTTTAGTTCCTCGCAGTGCATTATCATGTTGTTTATTAAGAATCTTTCTTCCTTTTTGACGTAGGCATTTATTGCTATAAACAACTCTGATTTAACTGCTTTTGCTATGTCCCATGGGTTTTGATATGTGTTTTCATTCTTGTTTGTCACAAGGAATTGTTAAATTTCCCTTCTAATTTCTTCATTGACCCACTGGTTATTTAGGAACATGTTGATTAATGTCTATGTTTTTGTTATGTTTCTGAAGATTTTCTTGTTTATTTCTAGCTTTATACCATTGTGATCAGAAAAGATACTTGATATAATCCCTATCTCCTTAAATTTGTTGAAACTTGTTTTGTGGCCTAACATATGACCTAGCCTGAAGAATGTTTCATGTGCAGATGTTGGATGGCATGTTCCATAAATGTCTTTTAGGTCCATTTGGTCTATAGTGCAGTTTAAGTCCAATATTTCTTTATTTTTTATCTTAATGATCTGTTCATTGTTGAAAGTTGGGTGTTAAAGTGCTCTACTATTTTTATATTGCAGTCTATCTTTCACTTTAGATGTAATAATATTTACTTTATATATTTGGGGCTCTGGCGCTGGGTGATTATATATTTACAATTGTTACATCCTCTGGTGGAGTTGATCCCTTTATCATTATATAATAACCTTCTCTGTTTCTATAATTTTTTAATTAAAGCCTATCTTTTTACATAAGCATGGCTATTCCTGCTGTTTCGTTTTTCATTTGCAAAGAATATCTTTTTCTATTCCTTCGCTTTCAGTCTATGTTTGTCTTTAAAAGCAAAGTGAGTGCCTTGTTGGCAGCATACAGTTGGGTCTTGTTTTTTTGTCAATTCACTCACTCTGTTTCTTTTAATAAGGGCATTTAATCCATTTACATTCTAGGTTATTATTCATAGGTAAGAACTTACTCCTGCAACTTTGTTCCTTGTTTTCTGATTTTTTAAGGCCCTTTTTTCCTCTTCTGTTGTTTACCTCCTTAGATTGGTGGTGTTTTTGTGATGCTAAGCTTTGTTTCCTTTCTCTTTCTCTTTTGCGTATTTACTATAATTTGTTTCCTTGTGGTTACTACAGGACTAACATAAAGAGTCTTGTAGTTATAATAGCTAATTTTAAGCTGATAACATTCTTAGTTCAGTGAACATAAAAGTACTCTAGATATTTTCCCTCCACCCTACAATTTATATTTTTTCCCTAATTTTTATCTTTATGTAGTATGCATTCCTCAGCAACTAACGGTATCTGTTGCTTTTTTTTTTTTTAACCATTTTTACTTTAAACTTTTACACTAGAACACTGAAAGATTTGGACTGCACCATTAGAGCATTGGGGTATTCTGAGCTTGATTATGTATTTACCTCTACTGGTGAGTTTTATGCTTTCATGTGTATTCATGATAGTAATTATCATCCTCTAGTTCACAGTTGTAATATTCCCTTAAGCATTTCTTGTAAGGCTAAGCTAGTGATGACTTCTCTCAGCTTTTGCTTGTCTGGGAAGATCTTTATTTCTCCTTTATTTCTCCATTATTTCTGAAGGAAACCTTTGCTAGGTATAGTATTCTTTACTGCCAGTTAGTTTTCGTTTTTTAGTATGTTGAATATACCATCCCATTCTCTTCTAGCCTGGATGGTTTCAACTGAGACATCTGCTGATAATATAGCAGGAATTTTAGTTTCTTAACTTGATGTTTCTCTCACGTAGCTTTTAGAATTCTCTGTGTTTGACATTTGACAGTTTGATTATAATGTACATCAGAGAAGATTTTTGAAGGTTGAATCTAATTTAGAATTTTTGAAATCCCTGGATATTGATGATCATACCTTTCCCTAGACTTGGGAAGGTTTCAGTAATTATTCAATTAAAGAGGATTTATGTACCTTTCTCCATTTCTTCCCCCAGCATCTCTATAATGCAAATATTATTTCACTTAATGATGTTCCCTAAGAACCATTTTTTTAATTTTGTTTTCCTCTGGATTATCTTGAAAGCAAGTTTAGAAATTTTTCTGCTTGATTAGTCTGTTGTTGAAGCCTTCAATTGTATTTTTACTTCATTCATTGAATTCTTCAGCTCTTTTCTGTGTGGTCCTTTTCTATGATATCTATCTCTTTATTGGATTTCTTATTCAGATCATAAACATTTTTCCTGATTTTATTGAATTATTTGTCTATATTCTTTTACATCTCCCTGAGCTTGCTTAAGATCATTATTTTGAATTCCTTTCAGGCATTTCATAAATATACTTTTCTTTGGGGTCTGTTACTATAGACTTATTTGTTCCATTGAGGGTGTCATATTTCCTTGCTTTTTCATGTTTCTTATGTCCCCACATTGAGATCTGTGTATCCAATGGAGCCGTCACTTTTTCTAACTTCATGGAGTAGCTTTTGTAGGGAGAGACATTTTCCTGCAGATTGTCCTAGAGTGTCAGTTGGCTATGGTGCATTGCCTTTTGTTCTGTGAGGACTCAGTAGCATCATCTCTGTGCAATTTCTGTAATTATAATCCTCCTCATTATGTCTATGATTGTTTCAACGGCTAAGATGTGAGAGTTTGTGACAGCAATGACAGTTTTGTTGGGGACAAGGGCACTGGGCTGATTGTCAGGCCAAGCACGTTTACTCATAATGGATCAACAGTTTGTGCAATGGACTTTCTAAGGGTGCAGGGCTGCTGCCAGACTGGCTGTCTGGAAAGGCAACAGGTAGGGTTACAAGCAAGTTCTGCAAGTCAGGTGGCTGTGGGTTGATCTCTCCAGAGAGGCAGGGCCACCACTGTCCTGGCTTTCAAGCTGGACATAGGCATACACAGCCTCAGTGGGCCAGCTGGCTATGCAATGCCAGTGTGCACAGGTGCAGCAGGCCAGCTAGCTATTAGGCAGCTTATTCACTATGCAGGTCTTTCCAGTCCCTGGAAAGAGTTTAGGCACATGGATTTGGACACCAAATTATCCATTGTTTTGTTGGACCTAGGCTCTGAGCAGTCAGAATTGCAGTGCTGCAGAAACCCATATGAATGTGGTGGAACAATTGTAGGACCTCACAAATGGAAAGAGTCAGTGGCCACTGGCCCCTGGGGTAGGACACACTCTGGTAGTAGGTCCAGCCTCAAGATGGTGCCATTCCATAGCAACTTAAATCATACGAAAGGAAGGTACTAAACATGAACCCCTACCCCAAGACCACTAAGCAGCAGAAACTCCTAGCAATTCTCCAAATTGGCTTCAGATCCTGTGAGGACTGAAGGATTCTCCTGTGGCAAACTACTGGCATCTACGGCAGTAATGAGGACCACTGAGGGGTCTCCACCTTACCTTTTCTTTTTAAGAAGAAGTCTTCCTTGACTCTGAGCCTGTTCTAGCAGGGAAGACAGTGTATGTATCAGAGGCAGGGTGTCTCACTCACCTTTCTATGGTGCTGTCCTGTACTTCCATGCTCCACAGATTTTGCTGCTCCTCTGGTGCTATCCAGCAAACTTCCTCAGTCACTCCAGATGAAATACACTTGTCTACTTGTTGTTTTGGTCTCTCTTTGTGGGGAGATAAATGCCAGGCAACTCCAGTTGGCCATGCTATCACTGGTTTACAAGCTGATTTTAGAAAGAGATTGCTATCCTAACAACTCTCATTCATCTTATTGAGAGAAGGTTCCATCACACTAATTGGATAATAATTTCATATGGAACTGTATTTAGAAAATGTTAATTATTGGCAGACCCACCCTCAATCTGGGTGGGCACCATCTAATCAGCTGCCAGTGTGGCTAGGATAAAAGCAGGTGGAGAAAGGTGGAAGGACTCAACTGGCTAAGTCTTCTGGTCACCATCTTTCTCCCATGCTGGACACCTGCCCTCAAACATCAGACTCAAAGATCTTCAGCTTGTGGACTCTGGGACCTACATCAGTGATTTGCCAGGGGCTCTCAGGCCTTTGGCCACAGACTGAAGGCTGCACTGTTGGCTTCCCTATTTTTGAGGTTTTGGGACTCAGACTGGCTTCTTTGCTCCTTAGCTTACAGAAGGCCTATTGTGGGACTTCACCTTGTATGAGTCAATACTCCTTAATAAACTCCCCTTCACTCCTGGGTAAGATGGCCGAATAGGAACAGCTCCAGTCTGCAGCTCCCAGTGAGACCAATGTAGAAGGTGGGTGATTTTTCTAACTGAAGTACCCAGTTCATTTCATTTGGACTGGCTACACAGTGGGTGCAGCCCACGGAGGGCAAGCAGAAGCAGGGTAGACCATCACCTCACCCAGGAAGCACAAGGGGTTGGAGAACTCCCTTCCCTAGCAAAGGGAAGCCATGAGAAACTGTGCTGTGAGGGATGGTGCTATCTGGCCCAGATACTATGCTTTTCCCACGGTCTTCACAATCCACAGACCAGGAGATTCCCTCAGGTGCCTACACCACCAGGGCCCTTGGTTTCAAGCACAAAACTGGGTGGCCATTCAGGCAGACACCGAGCTAGCTTCAGGAGTTTTTATCCATACCCCAGTGGCACCTGGAATGTCAGCAAGACAGAACCGTTTACTCCCCTGGAAAGAGGATTGAAGCCAAGGAGCCAAGTGGTCTTGCTCAGCAGATCCTACCCCCACAGAGCCCAACAAGCTAAGATCCACTGACTTGAAATTCTTGCTGTCAGCACGGTAGGCTGGAGTTGACCTGGGACACTAGAGCCTGGTGGGGGGAGGGACATCTGCCATTACCGAGACTTGAGTAGGCAGTTTTCCCCTCATAGTGTAAACAAAGCTGACCAGAAATTCAGACTGGGCAGAGGCCACCAGAGCACCACAAAGCCACTGTAGTGAGACTGCCTCTCTAGATTCCTCCTCTCTGGGCAGGGCATCTCTGAAAGAAAGACAGCAGCCCCATTCAGGGACTTAAAGATAAAACTCCCATCTCCCTGGGACAGAGCACCTGGTGGAAGGGATGGCTGTGGGCACAGTTTCAGCAGACTTAAACATCCCTGCCTGCCAGCTCTGAAAAGAGCAGCGGATTTCCCAGCACAGCACTCGAGCTCTGCTAAGGGACAGACTGCCTCAAGTGGGTTCCTGACCCTCCATGCCTCCTGACTGGAGACACCTCCCAGTAGGGGTCAACAGACAACTCATACAGGAGAGCTCTGGCTGGCATGTGGCGGGTGCCCCTCTGGGACAAAGCTTCCAGAGGAAGGAGCAGGCAGCAATCTTAGCTGTTCTGCAGCCTCTGCTGGTGATACTCAGGCAAACGGGTTCTGGAGTGGACCTCCAGCAAACTCCAGCAGACCTGCAGAAGAGGGGCCTGTTAGAAGGAAAACTAACAAACAGAAAGGAATAGCATCAACATCAACAAAAAGGACCACCACACAAAAACCCCATCTGAAGGTCACCAACAGCAAAGACCAAAGGTAGATAAATCCATGAAGATGAGGAAACCAGTGCAAAAAGGCTAAGAATTCCAAAAACCAGAACACCTCTTCTCCTCCAAAGGATCACAACTCCTCCCCAGCAAGGGAAAACTGGACAGAGAATGAGTTTAACAAATTGACAAAAGTAGGCTTCAGAAGGCGGGTAATAATAAATGCCTCGGAGCTAAAGGAGCATGTTCTAACCCAATGCAAGGAAGCTAAGAACCTTGATAAAAGGTTACAGGAATTGCTAACTTGAATAACCAGTTTAGAGAAGAACATAAATGACCCGATGGAACTGAAAAACACAGCATAAGAACTTTGTGAAGCATTCACAAGTATCAGTAGCCGAATTAATCAAGCAGAAGAAAGGATATCAGAGATTGAAGATCAACTTAATGAAATAAAGCATGAAGACAAGATTAGACAGGAATGAAAAGCAACGAACAAAGCTTCCAAGAAATATGGGACTATGTGAAAAGACCAAAACTACATTTGTTTGGTGTACCTGAAAGTTACAGGAAGAATGGAACTAAGTTGGGAAACACTCTTCAGGATATTATCCAGGAGAACTTCCCCAACCTAGCAAGACAGGCCAACATTCAAATTCAGGATATACAGAGAATACCACAATGATACTCCTCGAGAAGAGCAACCCAAAGACACATAATCATTAGATTCACCAAGGTTGAAATAAAGGAATAAAAATAAATGTTAAGGGCAGGCAGAGAGAAAGGTCAAATTATCCACAAAGGGAAACTCATCAGACTAAGAGCGGATCTCTCTGCAGAAACCCTATAAGCCAGAAGAGAGTGGGGGCCAATATTTAACATTTGTAAATAAAAGAATTTTCAACCCAGAATTTCATATCCAGTCAAAGCAAGCTTCATAAGTGAAGGAGAAATAAAATCCGTTACAGACAAGCAAATGTTGAGGGATTTTGTCACCACCAGGCCTGCCTTACAAGAGCTCCTGAAGGAAGCACTAAATATGGAAAGGAAAAACTGCTATGAGCCACTGCAAACACATACCAAAATGTAAAGACCATCAACATTGCCTCTCAGGGCGGTGGGGGGGAAGAGGAGAGATAGCATTAGGGGAAATACCTAATGTAGACGAGGGATTGATGGGTGCAGCAAACCACCATGGCACATGTATACATATGTAACAAACCTGCATGTTCTGCACGTTTCCCAGAACTTAAAGTATAATAATTTTTTTAAAATGTGAATTATTATGAGTAAATGCTGAAGTAAAATTAAATAACAAATATTAGGATTTCAAAGAAAGCGTTTGGTCAGAGCTGATCAACATGAAGAGCAGGAAGAAATACCAATTAATAGAAATGTATAAAATAAAATCAATGTAATACAGAGAAAATCAGCAAAACTAAAAGTTGGTTTTTAAAAGAAGAAGAAAATAAAGTTGCGAGTACTTCAGCTTTTTGTTGTGCTGCTGGATTTGGTTTGCCAGTATTTTATTGAGGATTTCTGCATGGATGTTCATCAGGGATATTGGTCTAAAATTCTTTTTTTGTTGTTGTTGTGTCTCTGCCAGGCTTTGGTATCAGGATGATGTTGGCCTCATAAAATGAGTTAGGGAGGATTCCCTCTTTTTCTATTGATTGGAATTGTTTCAGGAGGAATGCTACCAACTCCTCTTTGTACCTCTGGTAGAATTTGGTGGTGAATCCATCTGGTCTTGGACTGTTTTTGGTTGATAGGCTATTAATTATTGCCTCAATTTCAGAGCCTGCTATTGGTCTATTCAGGGATTCAGCTTCTTCCTGGTTTAGTCTTGGGAGAATGTATTTTATCCAGAAATTTATCCATTTCTTCTAGATTGTCTAGTTTATTTGCATAGAGGTGTTTATAGTATTCTCTGATGGTAGTTTGTATTTCTATGGGATCAGTGGTGATATCCCCATTATTTTTTATTGCATCTATTTGATTCTTCTCTCTTTTCTTCTATATTAGTCTTGCTAGCAGTCTATCAATTTTGTTGATCTTCCCCAAAAACCAGCTCCTGGATTCGTAGATTTTTTTAAGGGCTTTTTGTGTCTCTATCTCCTTCAGTTCTACTCTGATCTTAGTTATTTCTTGCCTTCTCCTAGCTTTTGAATGTGTTTGCTCTTGCTTCTCTAGTTCTTTTCATTGTGATGTTAGGGTGTCAATTTCAGATCTTTCTTGCTTTCTCTTGTGGGCATTTAGTGCTATAAATTTCCCTCTACACACTGCTTCAAATGTGTCCCAGAGATTCTGGTATGTTGTATCTTTGTTCTCATTGGTTTCAAAGAACATCTTTCTTTCTGCCTTCATTTCGTTATGTACCCAGTAGTCATTCAGGAGCAGGTTGTTCAGTTACCATGTAGTTAAGCAATTTTGATTGAGTTTCCTAATCCTGAGTTCTAGTTTGATTGCCCTGTGGTCTGAGAGACAGTTTGTTATAATTTCTGTTCTTTTACTTTTGCTGAGGAGTGCTTTACTTCCAACTATGGGTGCCCCTCTGAGGCACAGCTTCCAGAGGAAGGATGAGGCAGCAACATTTGCCCTTCTGCAATATTTGCTATACTGCAGCCTCCACTGGTGATACCCCAGCAAACAGAGTCTGGAGTGGACCTCCAGCAAACTCCAACAGACCTGCAGCTGTGGGTCCTGACTGTTAGAAGGAAAACTAAAAAGAAGAAAGGACATCCACACCAAAACCCCATCTGTATGTCACTGTCATCAAAGACCATAGGTAGATAAAACCACAAAGATGGGGAGAAACCAGAGCAGAAAAGCTGAAAATTCTAAAAATCAGAGTGCCTTTTCTCCTCCAAAGGAACATAGCTCCTCGTCAGCAATGGAACAAAGCTGGACAGGGAATGACTTTGATGAGTTGAGAGAAGAAGGCTTCGGATGATCATGATCGGTATTAACAAACTCCTCTGGGCTAAAGGAGGATGTTTGAACCCATAGCAAAGAAGCTAAAAACCTTGAAAAAAGATTAGACAAATGGCTAACTAGAATAAACAGAAGACCTTAAATGACCTGCTGGAGCTGAAAACCATGACATGAGAACTACATGGTGCATGCACAAGCTTCAGTAGTCAATTCGATCAAGTAGAAGAAAGGGTATCGGTGATTGAAGATCAAATGAATGAAATGAAGCAAGAAGAGAAGTTTAGAGAAAAAAGAGTAAAAAGAAATGAACAAATCCTCCAAGAAATATGGGACTATGTGAAAAGATGAAATCTACGTCTGATTGGTATACCTGAAAATGATGGGGAGAATGGAACCAAGTTGGAAAACACTCTTCAGGATATCATCCAGGAGAACTTCCCCAAACTAGGGAGGCAGGCCAACATTCAAATTCAGGAAATACAGAGAATGCCACAAAGATACTCCTCGAGAAGAGCAATTCCAAGACACATAATTGTCAGATTCAACAAAGTTGAAATGAAGTAAAAAATTTTTAGTGCAACCGGAGAGAAAGGTCGGGTTACCCACAAAGGGAAGCCCATCAGACTAACAGCGGATCTCTCGGCAGAAACACTACAAGCCAGAAGAGAGTGGGGGCCAATATTCAACATTCTTAAAGAATTTTCAACCCATAATTTCATATCCAGCCAAACTAAGCTTCATAAGTGACGGAGAAATAAAATCCTTTACAGACAAGCAAATACTGAGAGATTTTGTCACCACCGGGCCTGCCTTACAAGAGCTCCTGAAGGAAGCACTAAACATGGAAAGGAACAACTGGTACCAGCCACTGCAAAAACATGCCAAATTGTAAAGACCATCAATGCTGGGAAGAAACTGCATCAACTAATGAGCAAAATAACCAGCTAAAATCATAATGACAGGATCAAATACAAATATAACAATATTCACCTTAAATGTAAATGGACTAAATGCTCCAATTAAAAGACATGGACTGGCAAATTGGATAAAGAGTCAAGACTCATCAGTGTGCTGTATTCAGGAGACCCATTTCATGTGCAGAGATACATATAGGCTCAAAATAAAGGGATGGAGGAAGATCTACCAAGCAAATGGAAAACAAAAAAGCAGGGGTTGCAATCCTAGTCGCTGATAAAACAGACTTTAAACCAACAAAGATCAAAAGAGACAAAGAAGGCCATTACATAATGGTCAAGGGATCAATGCAACATGAAGAGCTATCTTAAATATATATGTACCCAATACAGGAGCACCCAGATTCATAAAGCAAGTTCTTAGAGACCTACAAAGAGACTTAGTCAATCACACAATAATAGTGGGAGACTTTAACACCCCACTGTCAACATTAGACAGATCAACAAGAAAGAAAGTTAACAAGGATATCCAGGAATTGAACTCAGCTCTGCACCAAGCAGACCTGATAGACATCTACAGAACTCTCCACCCCAAATCAACAGAATACACATTCTTCTCAGCACCACATCACACTTATTCCAAAAAAGGATAAGTTTTTTGTTGTTGTTTTTATTTCTAGGAGAGTTCTAGGCCACCAGAGGTAGGTATGAACCATTAAATCAAACTCTAAATGAATTTAAACCCCTATGTGATATAGCTTTCTTATATTTTATGAATTTAATTATTTAAACTTTCATGCCAGTTTGGCCAGGTTTTAAAAATTATTTTTTCATATTTAAGCAGCATTATTAGGTATTCTGTACTCAGAAGTCTTTCTTTGCAGAGTTGTTCATCATATTCTCGGAAAAAGATACAGAGAAACAAAAACACATTGATGATTTTTTTCAGGTGTATTTTTTATTAAAAATGAAACAGCATATTTGAGCTCCCTAGAGCCAAAGGAAAATATTTAATCTAATAAATTAGGTAAATGTCCTCATTAAATAGAAAAAAAAAATGATAATTGGTACAACACTTTTACAAAATAAAATGCCAGTACCTTAATTAATCCAACAAAATATAGTAAGCACTTTTTATGTGCTAGACATTTTTCTACTTCTAAAGGATTTAGTATGAACACATTAGCAAACGCTAACTGCCTTTATGGAGATTATATTCTAGCAGGAGGAGGCAAACAATACCAGATAAGTAAAGCGGGCAGTATATCTTGCTATCTTAAATGCTAGAAATCAAAGAAAGAGAAGTAGGTAGGTCTGGAGGATATGGCTATGCCTATGACAGAGTAGTCAGGGATGGCCTTACTTTTTTTGGAGAGGCCGTTGGGCAAAGCATGAAAATAGTGATGGATTGATGCCTGTAATCTCCAAATAAAAAACTTTCCAGGCAGAGAGAACATGTACACAGTTCCTGAGTTTGACATGTTAGGTTGGAAATGTCTATTAAAAATTAAAAATCCAGGTGGAACTGTTAATTAAGAAGTTGAACATGAGCTGGAGTTTTGGAGAATAACCAGTCTGGAGATAAAAGTGTGGAATCATCAATTAATGGTACTGAAAGTCATGATCTGGATAAAATTACCAAGAGAATGTTGTTTAGCCAGAGAAGAAATTAAAAACTTGATATCTGGGCCTACTGTAAGCCTCAGGCTCCCAGTAGGGATTTTAAAAATTGTTTGCATATAGAAAGTGATCTGGTTAAACCGTAGTGCTCTTCAAAGTGAGATTTTGAAAGTATTACAAAGCTATCTAGACCATAATTATTGGAGAATGTATGTATTATGATGGAGGGCAAAATCATGGGAGGAAAAGAGCTCAAGGAATAGAAAAGTGAATGGATTAAAAGACGGTATCTATCCAAGATAAATATCACCAAAAACTATGAAAAGATTAGTGTTAGAGAAATTGACAAGGATCAGGGTCTACATTTCTTTAAAGGTATGCAAGCCTGGATACAAATCAATAGATTACTATAAGAAGGAGAGGATATAGTTTGATGACATGAGATTCAAAGCTGAGCATGCTAGGGAAGAGGAAGGGAGAATGGTTTGGAAACAGCAATGAGGAGCAAGGAGGAAACCACCCCACCACCAGTCCCAGAGGTATGAGGCATGGGAGGAAAAAAACCCAGCACCACTTGAAAGGGTGGCAGGGGAAGAAATGTCTTCCGGGCACAGATTTCAGTTAAGTGAGGAAGGGGAAGGAAACACTCAGATGAGATTAAGGATTCAGAGTTTTTGCTGGCTATGAGTTTAGGGAGCACAATGGATGAATTTCAGGAGTGGGATGGTTGAGGGGTGACATCAGAAAAGAAGATATACAAAATTACATAGAGTTGGGTTTTAGTGATTGCAGGTAGCCTGGAAGTCCTAGGTGTCTTGTGGAGACTGAGGTAGACAGAGTTTAAATACATAATGAGATCCATCTTAAGAGTCTGAAGGCGGTCAACTTGGCAAGTAGAAAGAAATAAAGAATCTTGCCAGGAGCTGACTTTAGGGGATCCCTCTTCTCTCCTGCCAATGACTATGTAGAGATGTTTTTAATATCTGAGAAGCAGCCATCCAGAAAGAGGAAATTTTCTAACTTTTTATCTCTTTCTTTGAGGGCTGTTTTATTCTTTCCTTGAGGATTACAGATGATGAAACTAAGCCCAGAGGTTTGAAGAGATTTGCACCAGGCCACACAGAGAGTTGGTTATTATGTAGAGCACTATTAGCTTTTTTTCTTTGGAAAAAGTCTCTTAAAGTGTTTCTCTTAACACAAGAGTTTCTGCCATGGGTCTATTTCCTTACAAAAGCTTTAAAATGATCAGTAAAGTGAACACTTGAGGAGTATCAATTTAAGAGTGGCCTACCAAATGTATCAAAATAGAAGAGCAAAAGGCAGAGTCAAGGTCTCTAGCAGGATAACATTGACAATAGCAAAAATAACAGACTCCACAAAGGGCTATAGTTATAGTATTTACACAAAACCATAAACCTTACTTACATTTCCTGAGTTCACAATGTCATAGCGAAAGTCAGCCAATGTTGGGATGGGGTGTGTCTTGTGATTATAGCAATATGTCCTTTAGGACAGGATCAAAGCTAAGTAATCAAACACCATGTTTTTTAGTATATTATGCATTACAATGTATATGAATGTAGGAAGTTGTGACTAATTATGGTAGCTCAATTTTATTAAGCACCAGGAGGTACATTATGCACTTGACAAGCATCATGCAAACACTTTGAGATTGGAATTGGTATTATCCCTCCGTTATCCAAAGAAGAAATTGAGTCACAGTGCAATTAAGTAACTTGGATAAGATTTGAAGCTAGAAACTGGTAAAGCCAGAATTTTAACCTCATTAGAGTAACTTCAGTGCTTTTACTATTAATTGCTATACCATACTGCTTTAAAAGGCAAGGCTTCAAAATGAAATAGATACATGATTTTTTAATCAAATGGATAGAAATCATAACTTGCCTTATATCTTATGTTCTAATTTCCTTTTCTTTTTCCTTTAATAAGAATAATTATTTATTCTTAAGAAGAATTGAGGACCTCCAGTTCCAAAATGGCAGCATAGAAGCAAGCTAGCATAACCCCCTAAAAAACCATAAGCAAATAAACAGTGCCAAGATTATTACCAGAAATATACCAAAATTCAAATACAAAAGTTATGAATACAAGTCAGTTACTGGGGCCACAAAGAAGTGAAAAAACTTCATGTAGGCAGTAAGAGAATTGGCACATCCACAATGCCTCACCCCACATTCTGCCTGGCACCAAGTGTGCAAAAAATACTCCCCAAAATCACTGTTTTGACTGGAAAAGTGAGATCAAAGTGAACAAACAGCTTACTCACCATCTTGAGTTCTCTGACCGGAGATCTGTCCCTCCCCTAGCCCATAGGAAGCATCATTAGTGCCTGAAAGAAGAAATATCCCTGAGGACAGGTAGAGACAAAGTAGGGATGCAGGACTACCATCTCCAGCTCTGGAAACTGCTCTATAACTTGGCCAAAGGCCAAATAAGAGTGACTTTTCAGCAGCACCACACTCTAGGAGGTATGTTTCACAAGTCCCATGGACACAAACCTTTGCCAGCCTATCCCACTGCTGAGATATCCCCATTGGGACTTCCTGCACTTGGGAAGAGTAGCACTCCAAACACTTACTAGAGCTGAGACAAATCTGGACTTAAGTGCTATCTAGAACTGAAAAGGAGGCAGTTGCCTGGCAGTAAAGAACCTATAACAAATATATTCAATAAAAAACAAAAGAAGCAAGACAGAGAAGACAAAAATAAATAAAATAATAATAAATAAGACCAAATTAATCTTACAATGAGAAGACATAGACATACATCCACAAGTAAGAACCACAAACAGGGAACCATGATTTCCCCAAGCAGACAAAGCAAAGATCTAGCAACTGACCCTAATGAAACAACAATTGGTGAGCTCTTCAACAAATAACCAAAAACAGTGGTTTTAAAGAAACTTCATGATCTCCCAGATAACAAAAGAAAACAATCCAGAAACTTATTAGAGAAATTTAACAAAGAGATTGAAATAATTTTTTAAAATTAAACAGAAATCTTGAAACTGAAAAATACATTTGCTGAACTGAAAAATTCATTAGAAGCTCTCAACAGAAAGGATCAAGAAGAGCAAAGAATCAGTGAACTCAAATATAGACTATTTGAAAATATATGCAGAAGAAAAAGGAATGAAAAGCAAGAAAGATCACCTAAAAGACATAGAAAATTACCTCAAAAGACCAAATCTAAGAATTATTAGTGTTTAAGAGGGAGGTCAGCAAGAACAAAGGGTAGAAAGTTTATTCAAGGAAATAACAAAAAACTTTCTAAAACTTGATTAAAGATAAATATCCAGATACAGGAAGGTCAGAGAACACTAAACAAATTTGACTCAAATAAGACTACTCCGAGGCATATGATAATCAGACTCTCAAAGGTCAAGGATAAAGAAAGAATCCTAAAAGCAACAAAAGAAAAGAAGTAAATAACATATAAAAAAGCTCCAATTAATCTGGCAACAGACTTCTCAATGGAAATCATATATGTCAGGAGAGAATAGAATTACATTTTCAAAGTACTGAAACAGAAAAAGTATTGACAGCTAAGAATACTATATCCAACAAAACTACCCTTCAAATATAAAAGACAGATAAAGCCTTTCCCAGACAAGCAAAAGTGGAAATAATTCACTACCATAATACCCATCTTACAATAAATGTTAAAGGAAGTTCTTCAATCTAAAAGAAAAAGACACCAACGTGTTTTTAAAAAATGGAAGTTATAAAACCCACTGGTAAAATTATGTACAAGGACAAACCCAGAATACTATAATAATATAATTGTTATATGCAATCCACTCATAAATCAATCTGGTATGAGGTCCAAAAGACAAATCTAGCAACAACAATAGTTAGATTGACCTGTTAAGAGATTGATAATGTTTCAAAAAAAGACATACAAATGGCCAATAGGCATATGAAAAATGCTCAATGGAGACATGTGAATCAAAACTTTTACAATGAAATATCATATTACCCCAGTTAAAAATAGCTTCTATCAAAAAGACAGGCAATAATAGATGCTGATGATATGAAGAAAGAGAAGCCTTATACACTGTTGGTGGGCATGGAAATTAGTACAGTCATTATTCAGAACAATATGAAGTTTCCTTACAATTGCTAAAACTAGAACTACCATATGATCCAGCAATTGCACTACTGGATATATATCTTTTAAAAAGGAAATGAATATATCAAAAAGACATCTGCATTCCCATGTTTATTGTAGCACTATTCACAACAAAATATGGAATCAACATATGTGCCCATCAACAGATGAGTAAAGAAAATGTGACATATATTATGCGCAATGGAATATTACTCTGCCATAAAAAGGAATGAAATTCTGTCATCTGTGACAACATGGAGGGAACTAGAGGTCGTTAAGTGAAATAAGCTAAGCACAGAAAGATAAATATTGTGTGTTCTCAATCATATGTGAAAGCAAAAAAAAAAGTGGATCTCAAAGACAAACAGTAGATTTGTAGTTATCAGAGGCCAAGAAGGGCAGAGAGGAGAAAAGATAAAAAGAAGTTGATTAACAGATATAAATATATGGGTTGCCAGAAGAAATAAGACCTAGTGTTAGATAGATCAGCAGGATAACTACAGTTTACAATAATCTATCACAGGTTTCAAAATAGCTAGAAGAGAAGAATGGAAGTGGTTCTATCATAAAGAGAAGATAAATATTTATGCAATGGATGTCCCAAGAACACTGATTCGATCTTTACAAATTACATGAATGCATTAAATAATCATGCATATCCCCAAACTATGTACATGTATTATGCATGAATTGTTAAAAAAAAAAAAAAAAAGAATTGGATGATAATTTGAGTCCAGTAGATTACCATGTACCCCAGGGAAAACTGCAATATCTACTTTTTTACTATTTACATATTATCTTGTCAAATAGACCTCAGTGACTATGTCAGATATTCATTGAAGGTATAAATTATTACATAGAGTTATAATAATGATGTGGAGAATAAGCATTTTGTGCAGACTTTTTAGACTATAGCCTTAACATGAACTAAAAATTAACAACCATAAAAAGTATTCATTATTTTTCACCAAAGACACAAAGTGTTGACCACCCTTAAATGATTACAAAAAAATGAACATTTTTCACATTTTACTAATAGCTTACACAAAATAAGTTGCTGATCACAATCTTTCAGATATTTCTAGCCTTACTTTAAAAATATGTAATTATAAAAGAGTGGTATAGCTGAAAATAAAATAAAAACTTCATAAATGACAAATCAGTGAAAATCCCTATTCTTACTTGATTAAAGATACATTTCATTTTAAAGGAAAAAAGATCACCTACTCTATAGCATTTGGAAAGAATGATTTTTATTGTAAGACTTTTTACTTTTTCTGCGTATTCAACCTTTCAACTCTCCATGAAGTTATATGAGTATTGAGATACTTATAATATCATAAAACTAATAATCTCCTCAACAATTTGTTTGTAAAGCATATAAACTGAACTGCATAAAATTTTATTTATTTTGATGGTATCTCTGCAGTCCACATATAATCAGCTTTTTAAAAGAATTATTAAAAATAGTATCTAGTATTTTATTTTCTCAATTTCTTTTTTTCTTTAACAGTTATTGAGTTTTAGCCTACTATGCAGAGACAGGCACACAGATAATATTGAAGTATACTTCACTTGGGTGGTTTTGCTTTTTTAATTTACATTTGTTCATTCATTTATCATATGGTTATTAGCACCTACTATGTATGTATCATGCACTGGAATAAGTATGAGGAGTCTTTTAGCTTCTATGAACTTATGGTTCAATTAATAAACATTTCACAATTCAGCAGAACATTTTTGCATGGGTAGAACCTTTAGAAAATTTCAAAACTTACCACATGGTTGACTACCAATTCTGCCAGCCTTTTCCATTCACAATTTCATAACAATTTGTAGCTAATAACCAAGATTCTCTCAAATATTTTAGGAAAGTTTTCTACTTTTGTTTAGCATTAAATAAACTATGGTCTAGACCCTGTATATAAGCTCCATAAATACAGAAAAATAAGACTTAAATGAATTTCAACATCCAAACTAAAGCTATGAGAATTGCCAAGTCCTTCAAAGAGCTAAAAAGCTCCTCTGCAAGATGATGACCCAACTGATTCATGTGAGGTGAATGATACTTGAAGACTGAGGCTTTCATCAACCCTTCGATCATCGTGAACAAATTCTAAATGTTACAGAATTAGTAGAACTCTAACTTATGGTAAACAGCTATAGAACACAGCTTTCAGGGAGATCAGATTTTAAGAGTCTTATTTATTACACCCATTAGACCCTAGCCTTGTATAAATATTTGCCTACATTTACTTCCACACATGTATATTCAATTTTAGAATCAACTGAGACCCATATATTATTGTATTGCTCTGGAACCTCAAATTATCTAATAAAGCCTTAAAAGAATTTCAGCTCTGAACCAATGTAACAATCAAAATTGTAAAACACATCTATTGCATATCTTCAACATTTTGATAGCATATTCACAAATATTAGTTTTGGTGAATATTGATTGGAATAATGAAAACGGGATTCATAGAATTTGTTAGGAAGTGAGCTTCCAGTTAATGCTTGAGTTCCTTCTATAATAATCCAAGCAAATAAAAGGTGGTAAAATTATGAAGGGCATCTTATGCAAAAGTGCCTTGAGAACCCAAGGAAGAGTTTATTCAGCAAACTTTTAAAAATTTCTTCTGAAATCAGTAAAAGTCCCACTTTACAAAAAGATTGTATCCTTAATGAAGGCTGAAGCTCATGAGGAACAAGTCAAAAAAAGGGAAAACTAAAAAATAGTTACTTTTAATCAATAGCCCCCTAGGTCTTTAAGCAGTTCAAGTTCCAGAGAGTTTCTCAGTCACACTTAAGGGACTTTAAAGAATCATCTATATTCTCTTTTAAAGAATTGTATTTTTTTAAAACAACAGTAAGTCAACTGTAAATAAACTTTTAAAATTATAAGAATTTATCTTTATAATTTACAACTTGCAATATTCATATTTTATTTATTTGTTTATGAAGCGGAGTCGCTCTGTCGCCCAGGCTGGAGTGCAGCGGCATGATCTCGCTCACTGCAAGCTCCGCCTCCCAGGTTCACGCCATTCTCCTGCCTCAGCCTCTTGAGTAGCTGGGACTACAGCTACTCGCCCCACCACCATGCCTGGCTACTATTTTGTATTTTTAGTAGAGACGGGGTTTCACCGTGTTAGCCAGGATGGTGTCTGTCTCCTGACCTCGTGATGCGCCTGCCTTGGCCTCCCAAAGTGCTGGGAATACAGGCGTGAGCCACTGCGCCCGGCCAATATTCATATTTTTAAAAATCCAATCTCTCAATTTCAGATAAAGGCATGGAAAACTAGTTATTAATAGTTTCTTCCAAAATCTGTTTATCTTTGATACAGTATTTGAAATGAAAATAAAGGAAATAACTGTTCAATACTAGTTTTTTGTTTCTGCATTTAAATGAATGCAAAATAATGAAAATCAATGTGCTGCTACCAATATTTATGTACAAGACTCACCAGGTTCTTTCAGAAGTTCCAAGGTAGAGGTCCCGGGTTGTGAGTAAAGATGGACAGGAAAGGGATAGAGTAATTCCAACATTCTGTTTCCAAAACATTAAGTTCGATCTTTAAGTGATTTAATAGTCTCTATTTTGTAATACAAATCTTCAACACTAAAGTTATAGAACTAAATGCTAATCATAGAAAACGACGTGTCTCTGGTCAACAGGACTACACCTCTTGTTCCCTCAGTGCCTTGCAGAGTAAATATTATTAAACAAAGACAAAATACTACCAAATTTTGCTGGTTCTGAGATGAATAACAAATAGGAACATTTGCTTTCCAAATGAGCCCAAACTAGGAAAAATCAGGAAAATGAACAAGCATCATATCTATCTATTTCTTCAGTGTTTTACAAGAGATTTTTAAGTAGCATGTTTTCCTAACATGATTTGGAGAGCTTCAATCGCAACAGCTGAATAAAGTCAAGTACCACATGGAAACTTTGGAAAATGTGAATAAGCAAAAAGAAAGAAAATAAAAATCTCCCCTAATCTTATTACCCTGATATTTTAGTAATAACTGCAAACCCTTCAATGCTTCCTGTAGGCCAGCATTTAAGGCACTATTCTAATCCTTTTTATATGTTTTATCTGATTTATTCTTCAAAAAAAGCATGTAGGTACTTACTATTATGATACTCATTGTATAAATTAAACTAAGACATTTAGGGGTTACGTAGTATACAGTTCAGATTATTCCAGCTAGAAATGGGTGGGGTCAGGATTCAAATTCAGGCAGCGGGACTTCAGGAACCATATTACTGTTTTATACTGATTCCATTTGACATGATTAGCATGTGGAATATATCTCATACCTTTTCTATGTTTAAATGTACATAAATGCACACAAAATTTTAAACTATTATTTTGCACCTAATATATCACGGAGCTCTTTCTTTAAAAATGTACAAAGGTGCACATTGTTATTTTGACCCATTACATAGAATTCCATGTTATTTTGGCCCGTTACATAGAAATTCATTGTATAGATTTTAACATACTGATCGCTTATTTACCAGTTTTCTTCTATGGGATATATTTGTTGGTTTTGCTTTTGTGTTGTTTATAAACAAGGATGAAAATCTTTGAACATTCATATTTGTTCAACTGTCCAATTATTTTCTTGTGTTACTATAAATGCCTAGAAATTAAAATGTTGGTTCAAAAGTTATATACATCTTATGTAAATTTCTAGAATTTTAAAACATTTACCCAGAAAGAAGCATGGTCTATGAAGGAGGAGACTCTTCAGAGATTTACATTTTGCACATAGTAGGCACTCAATAGATAGTAAAGAAATAACTAAGGATAGGATCTATTAATTTAACTGTCACTCATGTGGTCATGCCCATGGAGTTGGCCAAAGGACTGAGGTATGCCTTAAGTTGTATCAAGAGAAATTAGAGAGACGTGAGTATGCAGTCAGTTTTATAAAATTCCATTTGAAATTCTAGAACGTTTTTATGTATCACCAAGAATGGGGTCAAATTCCATTGATCAGGCATAATTTCCTTTGCTTTCTAATATCTTGTCCATGGATAAGTGTTATTTAATTTCCAAGTTAGAACTAATTATGTATTTTCAAGTATTCCCTACTAATGGAAGATTCTAACGGAAGGAGACCATTCAACCACTGAAGCAAAATATTTCACAGACATTAAGATGAAATGGCAGTTGCTTCACACAAATGTGAAATGCCATGAGGGATTCTATCATTATTTTGTAATACCCTCATTATGTTATTAAATTGATCAGAATAACCTAAACATGAATTGTCATGTAACACAGGAAACTCACTGATCACAAAACTAGGTGAAGAAGGCCAGGCTCACTTGCCTGAATTACAGAACGCATTTACTGAAATGCAGTCGTCATACCTTCAAATGCACCAAATAATATCAAGTAAAAATTAGCACTAGTAAATAAGTGATTCATAAATGAATTTTACTGATGGGAAATTAAAATTTGGGATGAACCCATATTTATCATCATCATAAAGGATATTTTAACGTAGGACAATCTTTGAATTTAGAATTCAAAGGCACATTGAAGAACTTTACTTTCTTAAATTTATATTGAAATTGTAAAAGTATTCAATTGTGTTTTCCCACCACAGTTCAAAAATAGACAAGTTTAGAAGAGGGAAGAAATCATATATTTAAAAGATTTGATCATATTCATGTTTTGCTCAAGGAAATTTCTTTTGTTGGGCCAATATTTCAATAGTCATCCCAAAAATATTATAGTCATCTTAGCAATCAGTATTTTTCAAGGCATCTTCAGGATAATTATAAGTTGTTTATATACAACTTTTCTCACAGGGGTCTATTTAACTTGAACAAAAACCTTTTGGGAGTTTCATGAAGAGCTGGGTCATTCATACTAATTAGTCCTAGAGTCTGTCCCTGCATTGTTAACAATCTCATACCTAATTTCCCAACTGATTATAATATATTTTCTTCTGCTTATATTCTTATTGCTGTTTCCTTGTCTTCATTATGTGGTGAACTAGATTTCAAAAAAAATTTTGGTCTAGTGACATTCTATTTGTCTAATTAAGCTCAGGTTTCCAAAAATCCTTAGTCACCACATCCCAAAACACTTATTTATCTTTTCCCTGGCATTCCCATCACACTTCTAACATTAATGAAATGAAGCTAACTGTTAAAGTAGGAAACAAGTTACCACCATCAGCTAGCTATAAATAAAGACAAGACAGCCCAGGTGTATTGAAGTTCAGGCTTTATATGCCCTGGGCTGTCATTGGAAGTACATGCACTTGCTCTTAATTTCAAAGGATGTTGATCCTCCTCATTAGGCAGGACATGTTTTCATTAAAAATGGGAAGTTAGGGTGTCAAGGGACCTTTATCTTCTACCAGTTGCAGAAGAAACAATTCTTCGGGAAATGATAAACTCTCTTGAGAAAGACGTTATACTGAAAGATATTATACCTGATCAGATTTATTAATAAGTGCTTCGCTCGTCCCTAAAACATGACTATTCTGCCATGGCTTACCAGCCTCATCTAAAGATACTGAAAATGATTTTCAAATCAGTTAACCTTTTCAGTTAGTAAAAGCTGACTTGAAATTCTAAACAATTTGGCTAAATTGCTATATTGATTACTCTTTTAGGAGCTACCAATTTGCTAGACCAATTTGGATCTTAAGTTAAAATGGGTAATTCAAAGGCAGAAAAGAAATGTATAAAAACTTGTAAGTTTCCAATATAATAATTTCTTTTCCTTTGAAATTAATATCTTCCCTTATCATGGGTGTAACCAAACCTTTAGTATTAAGGCTGTGTATATATTTCACTCTTTCAAATTTGAGTACTGTATTACACTTAAGCCAAGAAAGTGGTTACCCTGAGCGTGGATCTTCTAGTGTTAAACACATAGTTCACAACTTAAATGTTGGAAGACCCACAAAGTTCTTCATAGCCTTGCCAGCATTTCCTCAACTAACTTATAGCTGTGCCAATCACCCCAAATTTCTGACCATGTTATAATATCAATGAATTATTGTGAAACAAGCTACTGAAAAATACATTTAGCAGAGAAGTATTTACTGTCTGTAAGTACAAATGTTCTTACAAAATATGTGCTGAAGAGCTTAGAGGTTCTGTCTGTAGCTTCAGGGCCAACTATTGTGTATGTAATTTTAAAGTTATCTTGAAGACGTTGATGCTATTTCTTGCAATTCAGAAAAGGAACTGACCCATCTTCAGACAGTTTTGGAAAGCAGAGGCAATGCTTAGAATTCCTGTGTTCAAACTATGTTCTGTAGAACCAGCCTCACCTTCTGTTAGAAAAGACTAACCTTTAATTATTAGATTTAGAAAGGAAAATTATAACTTACTCTGCTCTATAATTGCTGCAGATGAGTTATTAAAATTCTAAACTTATGTAATATTATCATAAAATATGGCATTTTTTTCTCAGGAAAGCCACAAACTGGATTCAAGCTTATGCACTATAAAACCCAGATGGTTTACTTAACTACTCAGACATCCTCCAGTTCAAAAGTTAATTGAACTGAAAACAAAAATTTTGATAATTGATATGCTTTGAGGAACTCAAGCAGAACAATAAATTAGCTTCATGTATGGGGCGTTAATAGATAAACTTGAGAGACCATGACAATTGGTCAGGGAATACTGGCAAAGTAGAAGAAAATATATATTTTCTATAGTTTAACTAATTATACATTACCTGGACTCCTCAAACTGCTGTTGCTTTGCTGTCTCCATTTTTTTACTCACTGGTTCAATAATAGTCATGATTTTGTCCAATTTAACTTGTCCTGAAATTTTGTTAAAGTTTTAATTGCATACTATTAGTTTTCAAGTTGTAAAGGCATTTTTTGAATTCAGTTGCAAATCACAGATTTTTAATAACAAGAGCTATAATCTTTTAAAATGTTACTAACACAGAGATACTAAAAAACACAGTTGAGTAGTTTTCTTCACTCCATGCTACTCAGATGCTTTGCAATTACTAAACTTTAGGACCGAAAATTATAGTGCAAATGAACTACATATATCAGAAAGAAGACTGCTCTCAGAGAAATGGCTGCAACAGCATAGCATATACCAATGAATACAAACAGCCTCATTTGTACATATCAGTATTACTATAATCATTATCATCACAAAGCTTAGTTCTTACAGAAGGGGCTGCCATTTTTAAATAATTTGGCAAATCATTAGTTCCTATAAATAGGAACACAAAGTGCTCCAAAAATCTCATTATTTGATAGAGTAAGACTAAAGTCCACAAAAGGCAATGGTTCTACTTTTTTAAAAATCTAATTCTTCAAGTGTAAAGAGAAATTTACATAAGTATTTTTAAAATACCCATTACTTTCTATTGTGCACAGATAATGGGACAAACATACAGTTTGAAATATTATAACAAAAACATTATCAGGTAACTATTGAGCACCTTCCAGCTACTAGCTCAGATATATTATTAATAAAAGATACACAGAACACATGAGAGAAAACCCTCTGCTTTAGAAAATTATAGGCTAGTTGGATCTCAATGTCAACAAAAAGAAGAGCATACTAGACTGAATTATGTAACATATATTCAAAATGTACATTCAGAGAACATAAAATTTTTGTAGAAATGGAAAACAGAATATTAATATTGATTAACTATAGTCGGCCTTCAGTATTCCCGGGTTCTGCATCTGCAGATTCAACCAACCACAGATTGACAATATTCAGAAAAAAAAAACATTTAAAAATATATTACAACAAAAATAATATATATTTAAAAACAATATAGTATGAAAGCTATTTGCATTGAGTTTGCATACCATTTGGTATTATAAGTAATCTAGAGATTGTTTAAGAAGAAATTGATGCCAATCATTTTGACACTATTCCACAAGAATAGTGTGGAATATCCCTGATGAACATAGATGCTAAAATCCTTAACAAAATACTAGCTAACTGAATCCAACAACATTTATAAAAGATAATCCACCATGATCAAGTGGGTTTCATACCAGGGGTGCAGGGATGGTTTAACATATGCAAGTCAATAAATGTGATACACCACATAAACAGAATTAAAAACAAAAATCACATGATCATCTCAATAAATGCAGAAAAAGCATTTGATGAAATCCAGCACCTCTTTATGATTAAAACTCCCAGCAAAACCTGCATACAAGGGACATACTTCAATGTAATAAAGGCCATCTATGACAAACCCACAGCCAACATAATACTGAATGGGGAAAAGTTGAAAGCATTCCCTCTGAGAACAAGAACAAGACAAGAATGCCCACTCTTACCATTTCTCTTCAGCATAATACTGGAAGCACTAGCCAGAGCAATCAGACAAGAGAAAGAAATAAAGAGCATCCAAATCTCTAAAGAGGAAGTCAAACTGTCACTGTTTGCTGAAGATATGATCATTTACCTTGAAAAATCTAAAGATTCCTCCAGAAAGTTCCTAGAACTGATTAAAAAAAATCAGCAAAGTTTCTGGATACAAGATTAATGTACACAAACCAGTAGCTCTTCCATACACCAACAGCGCCCAAGCAGAAAATCAAATAAAAAACTCAACCCCAAATAGCTGCAAACAAAAAATAAAATACTTAGGAATATACCTAACCAAGGAGGCAAAAGACCTCTAAAAGGAAAACTACAAAACACTGCTGAAAGAAATCACAGATGACACAAAAAAATGGAAACACATGCCATGCTCATGGATGGGTAGAATCAGTATTGTGAAAATGACCATAATGCCAAAAGCAATCTACAAATTCAACACAATCCCCACCAAAATACCACCATCATCTTTCACAGAATTTCTTAAAAATCAATTCTAAACTTCATAGGGAACCAAAAAGAGCCCACATAACCAAAGCAAGACTAAGCAAAAAGAACAAATCTGGAGGCATCAGACTACTTGATTTCAAACTATACTATAAGGCCATAGTTACCAAAACAGCATGATACTGGTATAAAAATGGCACATAAACCAGTGGAAGAGAAGAGAGAACCCAGAAATAAAACCTAATATTGAAAGCCAACTGATCTTCAACAAAGTAAACAAAAACAAAGCAGGGAAAGGATACCCTTTTCAACAAATGGTGCTGGGATAATTGGCTAGACACATGTAGGAGAATAAAATCAGATCCTCATCTTTCACCTCATATAAAAATCAACTCAAGATGGATTAAGGGCTTAAATCTAAGACTTGAAACTATAAAAATTCTAGAAGACACCATTGGAAAAACCCTTCTAGACATTGGCTTAGACAAGGATTTCATGACCAAGAACCCAAAAGCAAATGCAATAAAAACAAAGGACACATGCACACATATGTTTATTGTGGCACTGTTCACAATAGCAAAGACTTGGAACCAACCCAAATGCCCATCAATGACAGACTGGATAAAGAAAATGTGGTACATATACATGATGGAATACTATGCAGCCAGAAAAAGGAATGAGTTCATGCCCTTTGTAGGGCCATGGATGAAGCTGGAAACCATCATTTGCAGCAAATTAGCACAGGAACAGAAAACCAAACACTGCATGTTCTCACTCATAAGTGGGAGTTGAACAGTAAGAACACATGGACACAGGGAGTGGAACATCACACACCAGGGCCTGTGGGGGGTGGGATAACATTAGGAGAAATACTTAATGTAGATGACAGGTTGACGGGTGCAGCAAACCACCATGGCACATGTGTAACAAACCTGCACATTCTGCACATGTACCCCAGAACTTAAAGTATAAAAACAAAAATTAAGAAAAGATAAATATTTGGGATTTAATTAACTAAATAACTTTTGCACAGCAAAAGGAACAGTCAGCAGAGTAAATAGACAACCCACAGAGTGGGAGAAAATCTTCACAATCTATGCATCTGACAAAGGACTAATATCCAGAATTTGCAACAAACTCAAACAAATCAATAAGAAAAAACACAAAATCCCATTAAAAAGTGGGCTAAGGACCTGAATAGATAGTTATCAAAAGAAGATATACAAATGCCCAACAAACATATGAAAAAATGCTCAACATCACTAATAATCAGGGAAATGTAAATCAAAGCCACAATGTGATACCACCTTAACTCCTGCAAGAATAGCCATAATCAAAAAATTAAAAACAGTCGATGCTGGCGTGGATGCAGCAATCAGGGAACACTTCTACACTGCTGGTGGGAATGTAAACTAGTACAGTCAGTATGGAAAACAGTGTGCGGATTCCTTCAAGAACTAAAAGTAGAACTACGGTTTGATCCAGCAATCCCACTACTGGGTATCAACACAAAGGAAAAGAAGTCATCATACGAAAAAGATACTTGTCCATGCATGTTTATAGCAACACAATTTGCAATTGCAAAATCATGGAGCCAACCCAATGCATATCAATCAACAAGTGGATAAAGAAACTGTAGTATATATATATACAATGGAATACTACTCAGCCATAAAAAGAAATGAATTAATGGCATTTGCAGCAACCTGGATGAGATTGGAGACTTATTCTAAATGAAGTAACTCAGGAATGGAAAACCAAACATCAGATGTTCTCACTGATATGTGGGAGCTCAGACATGAGGATGCAAAGGCATAAGAATGATACAATGAACTTTGGGGACTTGGGGGGAAAGGTGGGAGGGGGGTGAAGGATAAAAGACTACAAATAGGGTACAGTGTATACTGCTCAGGTGATGGGTGCACCAAAATCTCACAAATCACCATTAAAGAACTTAACATGTAACCAAATACCACCAGTACCCCAATAACCTATAGAAAAAGTAAATAAATTTTAAAAAATAAAATATATGGGAAGATGTGCATAGGTTATGTGCAAATATATACTACATATCTTATCAGGGACTTGGGCATTCTCGGATCTTTGAATGATGGAGGTAGGGGAAGTCCTGGAACCAGTTCACCAAGGATACTGAGCAAAGGCTGTATTTATAAGGTACCAGAAGCATTGGTTAGCATTCCCTGTGAATTATCTCATGTAAGTTTCAACAGTTTTATTCTGTTTTTGTTTTTGTTTTTGTAAAGTACTGTGATTAGTCCGTTTACTCGGAGAAGCAACTTTCCCAAGATCCTTTAACTTGGAAGGTACAGAGCCAGGACTCCATTCTTTTTCACTGTGCTCTACACTGCCCCCTAGAACTTGTGGGTCTTCAGGGGATTCATCAGTAAAAGTGGGTAATTTCTGCCTTGTTTACTTCAGAAGGTAACAATAAAGCTCCGAGGACACACTTTATATAAAGACACGTCGTATGTTAACCGATATCATATTAAGGTGAAGGAGAATTTTTGAGTCTTAAAAATAGAAACATTAAAATACGTGCCATATGCCAAGTGCACTAATTGCTATATATGGATTATCATGTTCTATTCTTAGAGCCATCCCAAAGATTAAGTACTATTACTATCTCCATTTTGCAGATGAGGATATGGAAATAGAGGTGTGATTATTTTGCCCAAGATTAGACCATTAGCAAAAGGTAGAGATGATATTCAAACCCAGGCAGATAGCCTCTGGAACCTGAATTCTTAATCACTCTGATGCTCAATCTGCCTGTTTGTTTATTGTACTTATTTATAGAATATTTACGTAGTAAAAATTGCTATGCTGACTCCTGGGAGGGGAGCAGTGTAGAATATAATCGTTAATAAAGCATTATTGCTACCCTCAATGGACAGTATAACAGTGAAAATCACTGCAGAAAAGTGAAGGAGAAAAAGGATGGGGCAAAGGTGATGGGACGTGCAATCTGGAGATATAAAGAGTGAATTTTACAGCAATGGTAAAGAAATTAACCTTGCAATGAAAGAAAATCACAGAAGCTACAGAAAGCAATAGGATTTAGTGAAATTTTTGTTGTTGTTTTGTTTTTCAAGGCAGGAAGTTTTCAAGTCAATAGGAAAGAAGCCAATATAGATCAAGAGATTACAGATGCTTACATTTGAACACACTTGGAATTGAATACATGACCAGGGAACAGGTTCACTGCATACCTAGGAAGGATGTGATGAAGTTCACAAGTGAAGGTATTATTTAAGGATAATATTATTTTGAAAGCAACATTATGAAAATAAATTTTCACTAATGAGGAATTCATATTTGTAAAATACACATATATGCATAAAACACACATATATGTGTATCTTGGTTTATTTATTTGCAAATGCACACGAAAGATAAGGAAGAATGCATACTACAGCAGAGACAATTAGTACTCACCAAATTATCCATGTGCTTCCCTGTATTTCCCATATCCCTTTACAATTACTTTGATGACATGTGATTAAACTCTGACCAATGAGATGTGAGCACATTAGGTGTGAGCCACTACCAGACCTGGGCCTTAAATTTCTCCAGCCCGCTGTTTCCCTGCCACAGTGCCCCAGGAAGCCTGTGCACCAAATGGCAAAACTACAAGGTAAACTGTCTATCACACCGTGATTAATGTAGGGGGATAAATAAGTCTTTATGAAACATCAAGCCACAGAGAATCTAGTGTTCATTCGTTACTCAACAGAGCCCAACCTTTCTTGTCTAATATTTACACCAAACTAAAACCATCAACAGTGTCTATCTTTGGAAGGAAGGGGAAAATGTAATATTGTTAGGACTTTCCCTTTCAATACTATATATGTAAGTATTTTTAAAATCTTTATAATGAGCTTGTGTTAATACAATAATTAAGAAAAAGATATGTCTATTTTAGAGAAAAGAAACCTGTTAAATACTTTGGGTATGATCCATTTAAGTGCTAAACTAAAAGCCCTCTATAGTACCATTTAACTAAGTCATATTAGGACTGCATCCAACATACAAAATAAATGCAGATAAACTCTTTTAAAAGTAGTATATAGAGTTAAAAGAGATCTCTAAAAAGGCAATTAAAACATATGAAAATCCAACATTGCTGCAGATAAACGTTTAGATGGAAAATTAGAGTTAGTGTGTGACTTTAGGCCCAATTATAACATCTCTGAGTTTCTAACTATTGCTTATGTAAAATCTAGTTGATAAACCAATTCCACCAAACTAGAATTTCAGTTCTGGAATATAAATTATAAATAACTTCTGATTAGAACACGAGAGACCAACAGGGAGATCAGGGCACAAAAAACAGAGGTAGAGTTATGAATTCTTAGAGGTTTTACAATGAAGTTAAGCAAAAGGAAGGTAAGGCATTAAAACTGCCAACTTAGGTATGAGCTGACAAGCAAAAAAGAAAAACAACAACAACAAAAACTACCAACCAAAAGACTTTAGTCTCTAACGCTACTTACTATGTGCTCCTCAGAGTCCAGCTGGAATTAATCATTCATTCACCTGAGCTCAATCATTTGCTCACCTGAAATCAATCATCCATTCAATTTCATTCACTTCTGACAATTGTGCCTTTGTCCTTCATGGGCTTATTTTGCTTTGACCACCTCCAGCTGTTGTGTGTTCCCCAAAGCTATTTCTTTCCTTGGCTACCTTCTAACCCTTAACTTGAATGATATGGTCCATGACCTTGGCTATATTTATTACCTCAATGTGCACAAATCTGTATATCTTGCTAAGACCACTCTTGAGATCCAAATTTGAATAGCCAACTATCTCCATCTCAATCAACATGTCCCTCTCACACTTAATGACACTACTGTCCATCCATAAACCTGAAAGTCATCTCCCCTATTCACTCCCCCTCAATCCCCTAATAGAGTCATTTAATCCCTTCCATCCTTTCCCACTCATACTCTCTCAATTCAGACCCTTATCATCTTTCATCTGGTACATTAACAGCTTCACTTGGATTCCTGAATCCAGCCATGAAACTCTAACCTATCCTCCATACTTTCCATAAATAATCTTTCATTTCCAATTATGGAATTTTAAATTATCATTGTGTTATTATTTTCTGATTTAACATCACAGTAATCAGAGAACAGGTTTTGTATAATTCCAATTGTTTGAAATTTGTTGACTCCTACTTTATATACCCTTGTGTAGTCAATTTTCATAATGCCCCATATTTGTCTGAAAATAATGTATATTCTTTAATTCTTAGGAGCAATGTCTTATATCTACCTGATAAATCAATTTGTTAATTTAGTTGTTCTCCATTTTGCTAGTCATTTCAAGACTCCGCACGAAGGATATTCTCTAATCTATCTTAACACTGAAACGATTTTCAGCGCTCATTGTTTGGTTGGCCCACCATCCCTTTACTAATCTGTAAACTCTCTGATCAGGTGGACTGGGACTTATTTCCCTTGAATCCTCAGCACTTCCTTATAGTACCCAGCACATTCAACAAACATTTGTTATAAGAATCAATAAATAAAACATGTAATACCTCTTACTCAGTTACATAGATTTTTCAGTATCATTTTTATGTTTGCCAGTGTCATGGATTAATTTCTTTCCATTACTTTCTCGGACACCATAGATACTATACACATACTTGCTTCCACTAATTCCCACTGCTCTCCTGACCTTCATAAAGAACCCCTATTTCTCCCCTTCCTTCCACATACACACACACACACACACACACAAAACCAGCATCTCTATTTCAGGTTTTATTTCCTCTCTATTGGAAACTAGTTTTCTAGAATTTAAAGCTCAAACAAATTGGAAATTCAGTGTCAGAAAAGGGAGTGTGTTCCTCATCACAGATATTTGTTAGCAGAAAATTTCAGAAGAACATTGTAGAGGGGATTTTATGTTGTGAAAATAGTCGGGCTAGAAGAGCTTTAAGGTCTCTTCTACACAAAGACTTACTACTATGAAAGTGCTTCAGGTCGGTAAAATGGTTTTCATTCAAACAATGAGAGATTTTATATTTTGTACACTGAATAATTATAAAATGATTTTCTTACCTTTCTCTCTTTTTAAGATCCACTATTTAAATTTTATTTAATTTCATATGAATTATAACAAAACTTAAAAATTTTTAAGTTTCAAATTTATAGACAGATTCATTAGTCAAGAATGACAGATTGCAATTTACTGACATTTCACATTCTAGTGTGTGGGCTGGGTAGATGTCATATAATTTTCTACTGTTGGAATTTCAAGCACATGTGTGTTATATAGAATGCCAATTGCTCACTAGACTGTGAACTCTGACGGTTTCTTGAGGATAGACATTGTGTTTTTATGCATCCATCCATTTATTCAATCATTCATTCAACAAATATTTACAGAATACCTACAATGTGACAGGCAGTCTGCTAGGCACTAGGAATGCAAAAAAGAACCCGGAGATTATGAAGTCAACATTCTTAGGAATGAAATTAACTACAAATAATTACATAATTCCCAATACAGTGCTATGAAACTTTATTTTCATTATCTCATGAATTTAAAACAAGGAATGAAATGCACCCTTCAGCTTTTGGAATTGGGAGGTCATTGGACAATTTAATGGAAGTAGAAGAAAGATTTCTTTGGGTCGAAGGAATAATGTTATTGGAGGTAATAAATGTAGACTCCTTTTTCAAGAGGTATGTGGTTTGAAGAAACAGACAGCAATGAAATGATCACCACAGAAACAGAAGTTTGAGAAAGTAAATTATAGTGTCAATATATTTTTAATATGAGAGAAACTTTAGTATGCTTCTAGGTTATAGGAAAGGAGGGTATGGAGACATAAAAGAGGGCAAACAATACATAATAGATAAGTTCCTGACAGAAAAGGGAAAGAATGAGATAGAATTAATACCTGAAGAGGCATCTTCTAAAACTATAGACAAGATTTCAGGTGGCTATTAATAAGTTTCCAGTGAGTTCACCATGAAGACCTTTATTTTCTCTATGAAGTAGGAGGTAAGGTCATTTACTGAGGGAAGCAGGCAGAGATTTGATAAGGGTTGTGGAGGTTTGGGCTAAATAGTAACTGAGATGGGTAAAATAATTGAAAAAGGTCAAATGAAAGATTTTTAACTTAGATTACTACTTAATGCAGTCATAATCATAGCTAGCATTTGAAATGAAACACAAACCTTCTCTTCCTATTGTTCAGTTTCTCCACACTTCATAGCAAAATGTTTAGACTGGTTGTCTACATATATTGTTTGCTCTTTCTCACCCCATTTTTTTGTCCCTACACTCCCAATCTACCTGGTACAGTGGTTGCTCTGTGGAAACTGCTCTCATCAAAGGTACAATGACTTCCATGGTAGCACACCCAGTGAACAAGTATTTGTCAACTTTTTGCTGAGCCTTCACAGCAGCACTCAATGATAATGATGATTTTCTTTTATGAAAAGATTCCAACACTTTCTCCTAGAGTTCCTCCTATGATGCTGCTTCTCATTGTCAATCTCTTTTACTGACTCTCCCTCTTCTATCAGACCTCCAATGAATGAAGTGTCTTAAGTCTCTGTCTTAAGCCTTTTTGTTTATGTTAACTTCACTTATTCTTTAGGAAATTTCATCCAGTTCCATCCATGGCTTTAAATAATGTTCATATACCAAAGACTCCAAAACTTTATTCTCTAGCCCACATCTCTCCTCGAAATTTCAGACTTATGTATGCATTAATTAGTATCTCAAATATAATATATTTAATGGAACTCTTGATATCCTCTCTAAAAAAATTCTTTCTTATCTTTCTCATGTCAGTAAATGACACTATACAGCTACTTTTTCAAACCAGAAACTCATTATCTACCTCTCAGATTTGTCCATTTCTCTTCACTTTACCAAACACTACAATTGCCACAATAACACTGTATAACAAATGGAATCAAAACTCAGCAGTTTACAAGTTTAGATTTCTCTTGCTTATGGTCATTTGAATAAGCCAAAGCAGTTCTGCTTCTGGCTATGAGTCAGCTGGCTTAGACGGATCAGGCTAGATAGGTGCCACCACCTGGGGCATGGTCTTTTCTTGGTAGATCAAAAAGTGTAAGAGACATGATAAACTACTGTGTACATTTAAAGTCATTGTCTGCATCATGCCTTCTCATATTCCATTAGCCAAAACAAGATAGGGTCCATCTCAAATTTAGTGAAGCAAGAAAATATACTCTAAACCAAGGTGGAGGCGGAAAGAAAAGGTGGAACAATAACCCAATCTAAGCCATCATTATCTCTTTCCTGGATTGAAAAATCACTTTCTCTGGTCTTCCCTCTGTCCTCTCTTTATTCCATCCTACAGAATAGAGGCCTGCATATCTTTTAAAAATGGAAATCTGATCACAACATTCCTCTTTAAATCATTCAATGACTTTCTACCACTCTTAAATAAATCAATTATTTGCCATTACCCACAGGGCCATACATTATCTAATTTATGCCTATCTCTTTCACCTGATTTCACATTACTATCATTTTATCTGCCATTACACTGCAGTCACAATGTTTCCCTTCAGGACCTTGAATAAGTCAAGGCCCGTTCCTCCTCAGGGCTGATTTGTACCAGCATTCAAGAGTTGATTGTTAATTATAAGGAATTTTGCAACCCAGATTAAATGTCTGGTAGCCTGAAATCAGCCAGGGTGAGAATATTTATACCCTGGAAGTCAGGAAATGCCATAAATCAGACTTTTGTCCCCTGCAGAACCAATTTACCAGCACACCACTGGTCCTTCTTGTCCTTCATATCTCAAATCAAATATATAAGTTCCTAAGACAGGCATTCATGGCATTTGCATCTAAAATGTGTCCCCACAGTTAGTCTATTATATCATTCTATTTCCTTCATTGTGATTATCATGTTTTGTCATATCTTATCTGTTTGCTCCTTAATTGCATTTTGCCTATCTACTCCCAGCAGAATGTAAGCTTCACTTATTCACAACTATATCATCAATGTCAAGAAGAATGCTTGGCATATAATAGATGTTCAATAAATACTTATTGAATGAATGAATTTCCCGTGGTATGAGTTCTTTAAGAATGGAAGCATTCTTATTCTCTAACTCACATATAGCATTATAAATCAGAAGCCCAATAAATATTAATTGGATAAATGAAATCATTTATTAGTGTGTTTACTAGGTACAGATATAATGAATTTCAGATTTGATGTAAGGAAGGGGAATAAAGACATCTGTGCTAGACAGACTGTCTGAATACTTTGGACTTCATTATATAGATTTTTTTCCTACCCTACCTTCAAGTAAATAATTATTGTCCTCAATTCAATAAGATCATTTAACTAATAAATTGTTATTGACTTTTCCTTTTAGCCACGTGCTAGGGACCATGGAGGTTACAGGAAAAAAAAGGAAACATCATCTCCACTTAGCAAAGTTTATATCTCATAATCCCATAAGAGCAAAGTTTATATTTCATAATCCCATAATATTGTTCATAATATTGATTGAACAAATATCTTAGTGACTGGTCTAGCATATATTAGGCACCCAATAAATGTTTGCTGAATAAATGAATGAAACTCTGCCAAGAACTGAGGGCAGAGCTGAATTAAATGCTTAAGAATATAAACTTCTCAGCTGGGCGCAGTGGCTCAAGCCTGTAATCCCAGCACTTTGGGAGGCCGAGACGGGAGGATCACGAGGTCAGGAGATCGAGACCATCTTGGCTAACCCAGTGAAACCCCATCTCTACTAAAAAATACAAAAAACTAGCCGGGCGAGGTGGTAGGCGCTGGTAGTCCCAGCTACTCGGGAGGCTGAGGCAGGAGAATGGCATAAACCCGGGAGGCAGAGCTTGCAGTGAGCTGAGATCCAGCCACTGCACTCCAGCCTGGGCGACAGAGCGAGACTCTGTCTCAAAAAAAAAAAAATATATATATATATTTACATATATATTTACATATATATATATATAAACTTCTCTATAATGTCAGTAGAAGAGTTGAAAGTTAATCCATGTTTTGTCAGTGCAATTTAACTTCACCATGAAACTTCAATGTGTGTAGCAACAGTGCAAAATGTACTACAAAAACATAACTATTTTCAGAAATCCAAAAACATGATAGTAATGAAAAGTAAGATGAAGTTTGCACAACTCTAATAAAGACAAGGTAATAAAAACCAATTCAGTGTATTTTATGCTAACATATATTTCAGGAATTTAAATCTTATCCTCCAGGTAAATACATTGCATTAATTATGACATATAACTCAGAAAAGTAGTTAAGAGAGCAGACAGACTTAAGTAATATAAATTTGAACTTTACAATTTATCACCGGTATGACCCTCAACAAGCTATATTGCATCTGAGCTCAGCTTTGTCCTTCGTAAAAAAGTATATGAGGATAACAGATTGCCAAAAGGATTGTGTAAGTGATACATGCAAAGTCCTTAGCACAAGGCCTGGTACATAGTAAGTACTTAATAAAATTAGTGATCTTTACGATTATAAAGATATGAATTTTAATAACATGCTATTGATTATAGTCTATACAAGAGATGAGGCAGACATATAACATTATACAGTATAAGACTATAAGTGCCATAAGACAAAATGATATGAAAATATTATCTCAAATACGTAAACTTTTAGTAATAGCACAACATATTGAACACAAAATGCAAAGTTATATTGTGCTTTACATTCCCATGACCAAAACTTCTCTATCAACAATTTTCTCGCATGTCAGTTGTAAGATACAAAAGTGCTCATCCAGTCTTTGCCAAATTAGATAGTATACACTCTTCCCCAAAAAGGAAAATAATACCAGTTATCCACTAGTGAGAAAGGTGAATCTTTACCAAGTAAACACTACAGTCAGAGGCTTAGCAAAATTGCCCAGAAGAAATGTGTTTAGATTGATCTTCCCTGGGTTACCTTCTCCAACAATAACAGATATGGCTACAGTTCAATACCTTTACCAAATCTGAGCCTTTGCTCAGGCTTACTGGGCTCTAGTCCATCTGATGGAAAGATAGAGGCATATATCCCTAGTCAGCCAATCCTGATCTTCCCCCTAAAAAAAGTTAAAACAAGTGTCCAGGAGACAATTCTCCATGAATATTTTCACATATCTGTAGAGTCAGAGCTTTCTGAGCAAGCAATTGTGGCACCTGGGTTAAGAGGGGTTTGAGTGGAAAAAAAAAAAAAAAAAAAGCCATGGAAGTTACAGACAGAGACCTTGAGGGAGATTTAGAGGCACCTCCCCTTGTGCCATTTATTTACTTACATTTCAAAGAATAATAGACCTAGGGACCTTTAGTTCACCACCTGTCTCCAGATTGGGTGTGTTTGCATTTACAGAGCACTTGCTTTCCCTCCCCTTCTGTCTCTCCCTCTATCTCTTTCTCTTTCTTTTCCCTCTTGCTCCCTGCAGTGGAAGAGGGGCAAATGTGCCTAATGCCCCACTTAAGTTCTGAGATTCATAAATCCAGTGTTCCTTTTTTGTGGTACTAACTGCATTATTCATGTAGATAACATCTGCCCTCATTGTGTTGTCCCAAAGAGGACCGAGGCATGGGAAAACTGAGGCAAGATGCTCTGAATAATCTGTGATGTAGAAATCCTGTGTTTCCTGTCAAGATAGATAGATAGGCATACATATATGCATACATAAAACTTAATCTAAGCAGGTCTGACATACTCCTTTCCTTCACAAATAGCCCAAATGGAGCTTTGTTAAGAGCTGACTTCCAGAAGTTTAAACTATCTTTAGTCCATCAATTAATGTGGCCCCTTGTAATTGCTCTCCAAGCTTAAACACCTTTGCATTTTCACTCTCTTCTCTGGGCAGCTCCTGGTGTCCTCAAATGTAGCTCTATCAGGTCACACACATACACACATGTCACCTGGCTCTCTCATCACCGTGAAAAGAAAGCTGTTCTTGGTACCTTTACGGCTTCGGCACTATTCTCTTTTAACTCACAGCTGGGTACCTACTGAGTACCTACTAAACCCTCTAACGCTAACTATCCTGTTGCAAATGTTTTTCAGGACAAAGATTTTTGAAAACAACTCATTAAAAAAACTTATTCTCTCAGGAGATGCACCAAACTGTAGAGTGTGATATACTTAAGTCAGGAGCATGGGCATTTGAGTCAGTAGACTCAGCTGCCTGACCGCTCGCCTTGGGAAAGTCACTTGGTCTCTCTGAACTTCCATTTCCTCTTTCTTAAAATTGGTGAGTGATACTTCTGAGCATTATAAATTAGATTGTGATGTATTAAATAAGCTATAAACAACTTATAGAAAGTACTGAGTATATAAGCACTCAAGAAATAGAGAGCAGTTACTGTTGTTAATATTTTTATTGTGAAAAGCAAAAGAAACATAAATTCATCAGCACCTGTTTTACCTGGCAGGACTCCTGAGTCCACTAAGGACATCATCAGGGATACTCTAGTAGAATTCATCTTTCTTTCCCATAGTGTTTGAACTGGAGAATATAAGAGACTTAGTCATAACCCCAAATCCCTCTTTACATGCTTCCCAAAAATGAGGCATACAAATATACAAACTGAGTCTCAGAAACAGGTAAATTTATAGGATCACTCTAACGTAGGCCCTCAATAATATTTTGAGAACTGAAAGAATTCATTCAACCCCAGCTGGAATACTGTCTGAGGAAACCTGAGAAGGGAGCAATCATCAGCGGCAGGTGACAGACAGAAATAAAAACCAAAGTAATGACCAAAACTAATTTTTTTCATGTGTTGGGGGGAAAACAAAAGCATTCATGGAGAAGCCTAAAACGCCAAAGTCCTTTCTTATAACCATTTAGTAACCTTGACATAGCAAGAAGAATATTCATGTATCATTTTGTTCCTCACAGCATGGGACGAGAAGGTGTAATTACTAGGGCAGGGCCGCTAAACATAGAAAGTGGTAACTTTAAGGCATGAGAGAGTGTTTGAAAATACAGGTTGTTTTTATTTATTTAATTTTTGTAGCATTAATCACGTTGCATCTTGCAATGGTGTTGTCATTTCTCTTGCATGCACACACTGAATTACTGAGCAGTGCTATGCAATGTGTCTCACACGCTCTGGCACTTCCATTTCATACTTCACAGTTTTAGTGTCACTTTGAGGTTTGAAATGTTTCACAGTTATTTGCTATATGTGGGTGCCAAAAGAATCAGCCTATATCACTAAAAAAGATACTACAAGAATAGAAAATGGTTAGAGTCAGATGGGAATTTTTGTTTCATTAACATTCAGAACTTTATCAAGAATCAATTTACTTTTTATCAAAATCTGATTTATGTTTTACAGATGTATGGGTGAGTACCATTATTTTCTCACCATACAGTTGTCATAAAGTTAAATATAAACTTCTTTTGATGTAGATAAGATTCTATAATTAGAAGGAAATTTAAAACACCATACATCTTTCTAGCCTCACAACTTGTCCATATGCTCTAACATAACAAGCCCAAGAGCCTCAATCCAGTCACTTGATCTAATCCAGTATAAATATTGAGTGAATTTTTATGTATGTATCTCAATGCATGTTTCAGCTTAATGTGTTAAAGTCAATCTATTTAAACAAAAATAGAATGACTTCTATCTGCCACAAATATAAAGTCATTACAACTGATAACACACTAAGTAAGATATTCACTGGCACTTACAAATAATGACAGGCATGTCACCATCAATTTTTGTAAAGCAATCACATACGTGATGACTTCCTCCATTCTCCCTCTATACACCACTGGTGACTCCCTCACTTCACACACACACACACACACACACACACACACACACCCAAAGCACATTGGCATTTGACCACCTAAATACTACCTGCATTTTTTATTAACCTAATCTGCCCCACAGTCAATCAAAAATCAAATAAATAACTAAATGACAATAAACATGTTAAGACTCATAAAAATAAGCTTTTCACACAGGAGAATGGTCTTGAAGAAACACCTGACATAAATCAAGCACTCAGTAAAGATTCATCCTTTTCCTCTCCTTGTCTTTTCAACTTCACAAGACGCCTCCTCAAGTTCAAATGTCTGGTTTGTTTCAATACAAATAGAAACTGAGACCCACTGGTAAGCATGAAAGGAAAGCAAAAGAGAAATAAGAAAGTACAGATGGAAACTCATCGCAACATTTTTAGGCATGCTCTGAATAAGATTTTAGTATCTGAAACTATTTTCCTTAGACAATTTAAAAGAATTTTTCCATCTTAGGAAGAGGGAATTTATACTTACAATTTTAGCTATCTGAAAGATTCCAACTAATTACTGGAAAGTAAGAGAGTAAGTTTTTTATCTGAGGGATCCTGCTCTTAACAGAGAAACAAATAATGACTAATTATGCTAACATGTTGACAGCGCTGGTAAAGGTTCAAAAGGCCTACTTGAGTTTCAAATATTCTGACAAGAAATCAGAGTAATTCTGAAAATGTGCGTGTGGAGACAGCCAACCTGCCACAAAATGCATGTAAGAAAAGCTGATCAAGACAGTATACTAACATAGCCTGCTCTATGTTCTCAACTTAATCCAAATGCTAACTTGACAAGGCCACACC
Source organism: Theropithecus gelada (assembly GCF_003255815.1). Taxonomy (NCBI): domain Eukaryota; kingdom Metazoa; phylum Chordata; class Mammalia; order Primates; family Cercopithecidae; genus Theropithecus; species Theropithecus gelada. Next base: position 146,687,868 of record NC_037672.1, read on the forward strand.
ACAAATGCAAAACTGTCTTTATTATATTTTACATTTGCAACTTTCTCTTTAAACGCATACACACTTAAATGTTTAGCAAACACAGGTAATTCATACAACTTATTTAGTACAAGGATAAAAGTACACTACTAGAAAGCAGAGACATTCTGCTCTAGATTTACAATAGCCCCAAGGTACTAAAACTATATCAAATGGGTTTATGGAATTAACAAAAAAGTTCTTAAAATAAATTAATTCTAATTCCTGTTAACATTAAAATTAGTACTTCCAGTGGCATGTTTAGGAGTAGATTGTTTGGAGGAGGGCTAGGAAGAATGGATAAAAAATACACACAAAATTTCATAACTATCATAACTTGCAAAAAAATGGTTGGGAAGTGTTGGTACAGACAGTAGGCCAACATCTTTAACTATGGTCTCTATAGAGACCAATAGGGCTTTCAGGCAACTCTGTTTACTTTTTATTTAGTAATGAACATGTTGCTCTTTGCATATCAAACATACTGTCAGACACTGCAGGGTTAACAAAAGCTATAAAATATATAATATACATGGTCTGAGCCATCAATAAAATTAGAGAATAGTATCTTACACAGAATAAGAATTTATTTTAACAATATGTATAAAGCAATAATTCAGAATATTCTTGTGACTATCAAAGGGAAAATGATTACTACTAAAAGGATAAATGAACTAATGGTCAAATGTTGAGTAGCTGAGACAGTTTCTCCAAAAACTGTTAGACTAGGAAAGACAGTGATAATTAATAAGGTTCTAACATTCTCTAGAACCCCTTCACTATTTCACATCTCATACTCACTACTCCCTATACTAAGAATTCCTTTCACTTATACAAGCACAGGAGTGATATATTCCACATGTATGATCTTTGTGAAAAGTGTGAAAAGTTGGAGCAGGAGCCTCCAATTTTCTAATCTTTTTTGCACACTGCTATCACTAAAAGAAATTTTCAGCAGCTACCCCAATATATGTAAAGTTATTTATCTTATTGCTTATCTTAACATTATTTATCTTATTATAAACTATATTCCTATTTGAATTTATTAACATATCACATACACTATAAAACTAACACTGAAATACACATTATATTCAGAAGATATAGAAAAAAATATAAATAGAAGCTTCTTCCTACACAATCATGTATCATCTTGCTCAACCCTTGGAATAAACACTCCCCATATGATACCAATGGGTTAGAACAGGGATTGGCAAACCATGGTCAGGGCCTAATCAAGCCCATCACTTATTTTTGCAAATAAAGATTTATTGGCACACAGCCAACCAACTTGTTTACCAATTGCTTCTGGCTGCTTCCTTGCCACAAAGATACGAATAATTGTGACAGAGACCATATGGTCCACAAAGCCAAAAATATTTACTATCTCATCCTTTACAGAAAACGTTTTCTGACCCCTAGATTAGGATTAATTTCAAGGTACTTATGAAGGAAAAGGTCTCCAGAGTAATAAGGCCGAGCATATGAGATGGAAAAAAGAGAGGCAGAAGAGATAAATCTGCCAAGAATGCTAACAAACTTGCAAAGCAGGTGTGATGATTAATTTTATGTGTCAGCTTGACTGGGCTAAGGGATGCCCAGATAACTAGAAACCATTATTACTGTGTGTGTCTGTGAGAGTGTTTCCAGAAGATATTTACACTTGAATCAGTAGACTGAATAAAGAAGATCCATCCTCATGAACATGGATAGGCAACTCCAGTCCATCAAGGAGTCAAATAAAGTAAAAAGGCAGGAGAAGGGCAAATTCTTTCTTCTGGAGTTGGAATGTTCACCTTCTTTTGGCCTTAGACATGAGAGCTGCCCTTAGACATTCTCAAGCATTTGGACTCTGACTCCAGAACTTACACCCCTGGTTCCAAGGCCTTCAGACTTGGACTTACAACACCAGCCTTGCTGGTTCTCCAGCTTGCAAACAGCATATGGTGGGACTTCTCAGCCTTCTTAATCACATGCTAATGATATAATTCCCATAATAAATCATATATATCTATATTTTACATATAGATACATATATATCCCCTACTGTTTCTTTTCCTCTGGAGAGCCCTAATACAATAGGCATAGGAGTGAAATTTTCTACCAGGATATAACTATTAGAGTAGGGCTGATTATAGCATGACAGGGTTCAAAAACAAAACTTCAATACCAGTAAAAAGAAAACATAAGTCAAAAGGCATAGAAAGCAATAGCTGTGGCATTATTTTTTTAACTGGTGTTTCTTGTAACACCTCCATCAGAGGGTAGGTATCTCTCTCCATTCCAGCACAACTTCAGCTGGCATACCTTTTATGCCCATTTTACTACTTGCCATAAATGTCAAAATAGGCTCAAGGAGATATTCAAGATATCAACGGCAAAAATTACAATTTAACATAAATAATGAATAGCAAAGATTACAATTCAGTATCTCTCTAGCACACATATACCTGCACACACGTAATTCCAGTACTGGCACCTTCTAGTAAATATCATAGTATTCCTTTGGTCATGAAAGAGGGTTTTTAAAAATATGCTACTAAAAATAATTGTTGGCATATGGAGAGTTAAGGCCTTCAGTCACCAATAATTTCTGCTCTTTCTGAAGTTTTATTATATTTAAAGTCAACGCCAAAGATTATAGCATTTAGTTATTCTCCTATATTAGTTTTGACTTCCACAACTGGAGAAGACAGAAATAAACAGAAATATTCTATATCTTTGTATGCCCCATGTTACTTGGTAATATACAGTACTCAATAAGTAATTATTAATTGGTTCTCCAGAAGTTATGTACAAAATACACTGCTACATGTCAAATCTAATTTTCCCATTGCTTTCATTGCAAACTAGGATATTCCTTTTTCAAAAAAGTTTCAATATGAAGTAGAAAAAACAGAGGACTAGGAGTATGCAAATCTAGTTCTAGTCACAACTGGTGTGACAAGCTAGCTTTGTGGACTTCAGAATGTCACTGAATCTTCTTTATTTCCATTTCAGCATAATGATGCGTTAGAGCAGCTGATAATATCCCATTTAGCTCTGAAAGTCTATGTGCCAAAAATCACATTTAAGGATATAGAAAAATCTTTTAAAACCACACTATTCAGGTAAGGTGCTGCAAAATGGCAACAAGAAGGTCAAAGCCAGAGGCAGACATGGATTTGGGGGGCATGTGGTATTTAGGAAATGTTAAATCAGAATGTGTCTAGATGGCTGTGCTTTCTCTAGATTGCCATAGACTCCATTCCTTCCATTGATCACATCAGCTTTTTCACACATTGATGTTACCTGCTCATCTTAGAAGAGCATTTGAGTTTTGAACTCATGACTTCCAAGGAATTATAATTCTGTCATTTTGATAGCTAGGTATTATCTTATATGTGTAAAACAGAAATCCTATTGTTACTAAACCAAACGAGAACATATAATGTGAAGGTACTAAGGTTCTACCAATATACTTTCATTCTTTTTCTTTCATGATGTAATGTAGTATAATGACAAGAATGCTGAATTTTAGATACAAACAAAAAAAAAATGGGTTCTGGTCTTCTCTTTTCTACTAATAAGACCTACGACCTTGAGTGGAAATTCACTGAGGCTCTCTGGACCTATGTTTTTTATTCCTGAAATGAAAGTGAGATGGTTAAATTGTGAGCTTAATGTACATTTTATTTCTACAATTCTACAGTTCTAAGATAACAGGCAATTTCATTGTTTTGAGCCTATTTCCTAGAACTTTGTGGAAGGTACAGGTCTTTAGAAATAAACAGATTTTTCTAAGCTAAAGGAAGAAAAGATGTAAGAACACAGTAGACTGACAGAATCAAAAGACAGCAATAGATGAACAAAAGGAGTGCTCATTTCCTGAAATGTAGAGAGCAATAAATAAAATAATGGAAAAGCTCTCACTAAAACATGGAGCCAACATGGCTTGAAAATTCTTTAGCAGTGAGGTAAACTGGCTAATGGTATTAGCATTAGGCTATGAACTAAGAATGCTATGTTACAGTGCCTGCCATGTCATTTATTTGTGATTTTAGCTTCTTATTCAAATACATTGAGCCTCAACTTCCTCATTTGCTAAAAACAGTGAATAATAATGCTCTGAAACTACAAATATATGTGTATAGTGGTTATACATGTTACTATAGACACACTGTTTATAAGATATGAGTTCCTTAGTATTGGAAGAGGCTATCCACCATGGACCCAGAGCATCCCTGAAATCATACTGGTATGCCACGAATGTGAGGCTCCGGCCACTCTTTGCTCTCTATCCAGGCCTTTTCTCAGGGCAACCTTGAGGAATGAAGTAACATCTCTCCCTGGGACAAAGAGCAAGCTTGCTCTAAAAGCAATAGACTCCCCAAGCTCACATCTCTCAGCTCTAACACAAATCTACTATGTGCAGCATCGACCTGAGCCCTCTGTGTAGCTCCCAGTGGACTTGGGGGGACCTGACATGGATGGAAAGCTCAGCCTACATGTTGTGCTGTAAGTAATAATGTCCTTGTCTCTGATGAGTCCTGACTGTGTCTTCTGCCTGTACCCATGAAACTGGCAGCACTAACTTTTTAGCTTATAAATATGGGGAAATTCCAGACCCTTCAGAGACCCTATGGAGAGGCTTAATAAATGCATGATTGTTAGATGAATGTAAATTAGTCTATTTCATTACCTTTTCTTGGTAGAATAATCACAGTCCTATATTTTAATCTAGAACCAGGAAGATTATTTGTGTGATGTTTTCAATCTTCCTTCTTCCAGTTCTCACAAATTGTCATCGGTTGCATAATTCACTGCACTATCATCAACATCCCACCCTGCCATCCACTCAACATTTCTGACAAATGCCAGTACTTACCACCTTTCTTCTTTATCCTCACAAAGTCAGAACGTTTCCCACGTTCAAAGCTAAAGTCTTACAGCTTCACTACTAAGGTTCTTCTGATCCTAAGCTAATCCCAGATCTGCTACACTAATTGTAAAACAAGTTATTGTAATGTTATCCAGCACCGAAATCTAAAATATTTTCTTCTAGTGGAAACTTTCCAAGTTATACTTCTATCCCTAATTGCACTTGAAATTGCTACAAAAAAAAAAAAAAAAAAGCCGAAAAGACTGTAAAATTGCTTAGGATCACAGACAGGAACTTGAAGATTTAAGTGCCACCTCTACACTATTTTGTCAGAATGTAAATATAATTGCAGGTGCTTAGAAAAAAAAAAGACAAGCATACCAATAAAAATCTTACATGCTGAATGCTAGGAGAGCAATAACACTTCTATTATAAACCATTTTATGTGATAATTGCCTTTTGAGAAATAAGGATAAAGATATTATCACTAACAGAAAGGCTTTAAAGAAATGCAAATTCCTGATTAGGATCATTTTCCAGTGAAGTAAACAGCTTTTTGTACATGATTATTTCTCACCAGATCTTAGCTTTCCTCACACTGTATACTACTGTTTGTTTTAGGTAATATATCTCAAACATCTTGACATACTTTCTCACCTTGCATTAGGAGTCATATTTTTTCTAGGCCTAAAACTAAGTCTACATGAAAGGACAAAGGATGCTTGCCAAACTATAATATGTTGTTCGTCCTCAAATGAATTTGGCACTCTTTTTATTGTTTATCTACATAAACTTGCCAATGGTATTAACAACCAGACAGAACAGGAATCCGACTCATTTGCAGCCAATCACAAAGCTCTACCTGTAAAGCTGACCAGTTTTGTAACTCATTGCAGAATCAGAAATCAAGGTGAAATAGAGGATAGAAACTGGCCCCAATGCTAATTAAAACACTTCTGCAGAAAGTCCTATTTCCCAGTATATCTGATGCCAAAAACATGCGTCACAGTTGTTTTGTAGCAGTTTATTAAGTAGTTAAGGTTTTATTAACTCTTTAAAGCCATAAGAAACACTAAACTCTAAAACCACATAATGTACTTGGGTATCAACGTAGCTTGAACATGGTCACATAAAACTAGACCATTACCTTTCAGATAAATTCCAGGTAAATGTATCATACTTAGCATTAGATTCTCTACCAAATGAAAGTAAGGTTTAAATACGAACTGTCGGCTGAAAAGAAATAAAGGAAGAGAGAACATGCAACCCACCTGTATTTCACAAAAAATTCTCTTTTTACAAAAGCACTTTGCGCCTGCTTTACCCTGATATAGTATCATCTGCTTTTCTGTATGAGCATATATACTCTTATGAGTCTTTCAAGGAGTCATCACTAATGTGTCTGGTATTTTATAGTTTATATTATGTTTTCACACAAAAATCTCGTTTGATCCTCACAGCAATATAGGCAGCAGTTATTTTTATCATCACCACTTACAACATAGGAAATGGAGGATCCAGTATATTAAATAATTTGGCCAGGATATTTCAGCAGGAGAACCAGACCTTGGTGTTTGATCTTTGGTCCCTAAATCCCAGATTCTTTCTAAGTAGATGCAGTGATTTTATTAAGTGTGGCACATTTAATTAGACTCCCATTATCATCCATGAACAAATCATCATTCTGGACTATGTTCACAGCATGGATGCACAAATGCAAAGTCTTGTTACTCATCCTCTCCAGCCACAGAAGCTGCTCCTGTAAGGAGCGCAAATATTTTCTCCTGGAAGGAATGTTTATTTCAGGGCAACTAACACAGGAACAAGTCTAGGAAGATATAAAATTCACTACAGGTTCAAGAAAGTGAAGCTTGTAGGCCAACCAAAAAAGGAGTGTAACCTCTTATTACAGTGAAAATCAACTCTTTGAGAGTAACATTCTATTTTCAAGGGAAAGAGGGATCCAAATTTAATGTCTGGACTATTAAATTATCTGTAGGAAATAAATGACTAGAAAAGTTATACACTCATTTGATTTTATTGCTGATGTCATAAAACTCTTTCTAAAAGTAATTGTGCCCTATAGGTAAATAGAACCAGTTGTAAAAGGCAGCTCTGAGCAAATTAGGGTTCTAGGTATTATCTTCTTTCTTAAATAAGGCAAAAACACTGTGTACAAATTAAAATCAGGCTTCACTTAAAAGCCAGGCAAAGAAATGCCTTGCAAGGTGTAAACCCAAGGACCAACATTGGGTCCTAGAATTCTAAATGTATAGTGTCTATTCATTTCTAACTATTCACAGAACAATTTTATCTAAGAAACTGTCTAGGAGCTCCAAAACAAACTTTATGACCATTTTGGACAATTCATCATTGTTGACCCAGCACAGTAATCATGCCCTCACCTTCTTTATAGAAACAGGCAATCCATGCCCATATTCTTGCTGCTCCTCCCATTCAAGGAAAGCATCTGTGCTCCCATTAATAAATGTGGTATTGTTAGAAAGACTCTCCAGGTAGACATAGGAACAGTCACTATTTTCTCAATAAAAAAGTGATTGTCAAAGCTCATCCCAAAGCTAATATTCTAACCTTTAAAATATCTGTACAACACTAGCTCTCTATTTATTTTTACTAGCAAAAATATATTTGTTTCCTGGGATTTCTTGAGCTCTCCAATCGACAGCACAATATACCTCTCAGATGCCATTTCTTTTCTGGTGAAGTTTCTGAAATTCATCAGGTCTTTGTAGCTTTGGTCAGACAGGAGAGTGGAGGCAGTAGCAGTAGTCCAATATTTCACTACTGACCCATACAAGAAATCAGAGCTGAACTACCTAGCCATAACCACTCTCTGGCATTTTTTGTCTTCATCCATAGGATGCCTCTGTGAGGACCTACTGAAAATGACACAGACACTTGGAGACATCTTTGGAAGAAGCAGGAAAGTACTCAATTGCTATAGGATATAACTGACAATAGGACAGTTTATTTTCTAAGAATAATGTTGGGCACTTTAAACGCGACCTTTCTTCTGAAAGCTCATACTTCTTATGAAAATAAAATAGTTTTTCCAAGCAGCTAAGACTATATCAGTTTTATAAGGCATACTGAGATGCTAAGAAGAAAAGCAACTTGCTCAAGGTTATACAATAATTTGGAAAAAGATTAAGAGTCACTTCCATACTCCCAAGGCACTTGAGAGACCCTCATTCCTCCAAGTACCCCAATTACTCAAGAAAGAGGATGTAGCACACTGTATGAATTAAATGAGTGAAAGCTTTAGATTCAGCAAGACTAAATTCAGATTCAAATCCTGGTTCTGCCATTTACTATTGGTGACAATTTCAGCATGTCTCTGAGCCTGAGTTTTCCTGCCTGTAAAATCCAACTAAGAATGTGCAAATCTTGCAAGACTTTGATAATACATGGCTTAATATACTGACTGATAATTAGGAGATAATACAAGCCAACTTTTTTTTAGCTGCTCTGTCCTGTTCTCTATTAATTGGCTTTCAATAAAGCAGTGGAAGCATTTTTGGATTTTTAAAACCAAAAACTAATTTGCAGAGATATAAGCACATTTTCGAGCTTTCATAAAATAAAAAAGCAAAGGTCACTTGCTTACAGAGCTACAACCAGCTATTCCAGTCTATTTTGAATGCTACTTAAAGGCCACACTTAGCAGTTGAGTATAGCTGGACACCAGGAACTTTGGCAGAAACTACCATCAACTCAATCACATAGGAAGTACTTAGGAGCACCTGTTAAATGTGATGATAGCATGCATGTTATATGTCTTTGCGAATGCCTCTACAGTAACCATATAAAACACTTTTTTGATCCATCTTCACTAAGTATATTCTGAGTACTCACTGGGCTTCTGGAATAGTTTAAAAAATACAGTGTCTCTAAAATAATGTTTTGATTCATTAACTGTAATGGGACCAAAACCAGAAGGATTTGGCAGCAGGCTTGTTCCCCTGGTTCTTAGGCTGCTTCAGAGCAGTGCCAGCTTAGAGACGGGATGATCAATGTCTCACATTCCACACTTTAGGCACTAATAGATCCTTGGCTCCAGGATTCCCAGTGTTCAGAGGGAATGCCAGAACACACATGCTGTGACAGAATCATTTTGGAAGCATTCATGCAGGCCAGAGAAATTAATAACTACCTTGGGCACTAATTTGCTCAGGCAACAGCTGTTTCGCACTGGACAGTGATTAGGATTGATCTCTTTATTCCGTGCAGATACTGTCATACTGTCAATGTACACACACACACACACACACACACACACACACACACACACAGAGTCTTCTGGTATAACTCAGGGATCAGCATAACAGAAGTACCCCCACCGTGGTACATAGATCAGTTTGAAAAACTACCTGGCTTGCTTAAACCTGGCTAGCAATTTACACTTACACTCATATATTCACTTCATTTCATTATGCAACAAGCATTTATAGAATATATTTCAAGTTCTCAAGAAGCCTACTGTTTTTCTATGTAGCCACCGAGGATAGAAATACAAACGAGACTGGTAAGGTCTCTGCCTTCTAAAGGCTTACTTTCTAGCATAGAGTACAGATTAGCACATAGGCAAACCAATCTGATGGAAGGTGTTTTTCATGAGTACCTAATACCTCTCCAAAATGGTAATAAGAATACTGAATACTGCCCCCAATCACTTTGGAAGATTGTTGATGTCTCATGAGGCTACTTTCCAAGAAATCCATATCCCTGGAGTATAGGACTATAAAGAATATTTCTTATTTTTAAAATATTTGGCCTGAAAAATAACTTGCCCTCATATGTTCTGGAACAAATTAACTGCCTAGGTCAGGATACAAATAAGGGGCCTTATCAGGAGGAAATGTCAAAAAGTTTATAAAGATCCTGGCTAGCCAAGGCTTGCTAATAGTAATGGTCACTAGCAAAATAACCAATATTAGATGATTAATGATCTAGATGATAATAGGATTACTTTCTACTGAAGTCCTACTAAAACAAATATTAAAACATAGAGGCTACTTGAAACATCATTGCTACTTGAGGAGCTCATTTGGAAGCATCCCACTCTCCAATCACCACTTTCTCCTTTCTTCGAGTTATTCCCTATCACCAACAATGTTGGACTCCCCGCCAGGACCTGTGATTCATTGATCCTACCACCTTTTTACCCTCCCTTGCCACCTTCACACCTTAGGCAGCTTAAATTCCAAAGTCAATCCTTATGAACACTCCTCTCTCAGGCTGATTTTGCTGCCTCCCTCTTATTTTGTCATCTTATTTGAGAAAACACAAAGCCCTAGTTAAATGTAAGTCTTTCTATCTACCCTGTGGTGTTTGTACTCTGCATAATTAATGTGATGGGAGAAAACAAAACCATGACTGGTCTCACATAACATTAACACTAACCCAAGTGGACATTACTGTTATCCAGTAATCGTCCTCCATTTCTCAGTCCATTTACTCTCCGGTCTGTATTTCATATTTTCTCTCTTTAAACCTCCAACACTTTCCCCTGCCCTTACTTTCAGCGCTCTTTTTGCTTCCTATTTCATTGAGAAACCAGAAGCAATCAGAAGAGACCTTCTAAAGCCTGGGTCCTGAGAGTATGTGTTCCCATACACTCCATGTGCCCTCTCATTACTACAGGTGAAAATATTTTATATTCCCATCTAAGGCCAACCCCTGTACTTATATTACAACAGTTCTCATCCACTCTCACCTTCTAATAGATACTGTTCCAGGAATTCTTCCCTTTTCTTTCTTCACTGGTGATTTTCCCTCTCCTCCTAATTGTTTCTATCAGTATAAAAAAATACACTGACATTTCTCTCATCTTAAATAAGGGGAAAAAAGAAGTGCTCTCTCTTGATCTCACCTCCCCCAACAAGCACCTAATTTCTGTGTTCTTCATAACTATTTGAAATAGTTCTCCATATTTATCTAATTTCTCTCCCTCAATTCTCTTTTGATCACTCTACTAAAAGAGTAGATGTCAAGGTCACCATTGACCTCCACAGTGCTAACTCCAATGTCAATTTTAAGTCTTTCTCTTCCTTAATGTGTAAGCAGAATCTAATACAGTAGGTCCACCACTCTCTGCTCCTGGGAAGACAATCTTCACTCAGTTTCCTGCACATCTCAGTCTCCCATTTTTGTTTTTTCTTCCTCACTTGCTGCTCCTTCTCGGTCTCTTTGTTAGTTTCTCCTCATTTCCCTGACATCTAAATACTCTGCAGCTTACTACTGCAGAATACAGACTTCTCTAACTCCCTCCCATGATTATATCATAGCCTCATGGCATTAAATACCATCTATAAACTGAGGTAGCCCAGGTTGATAACTGATACTGGTCCTTTCCCATGAACTCCAAGTCCACATATCCAACTCTCTGTTCAATATTTCCATCTAGATATCTAACAAACATTTCAGACTTTATATGGTAGTACTCCCTTATCTGAGGGTGGATACATCGAAGACCCCTAGTGAATGCCTGAAACTGTGGATAGTACCAAATCCTATACATACTATGTTTTTTTCCTGTGCATACATACCTATGACAAAATTTATTTACACATTAGGCACAGTAAAAGATTAACAACAACAATAAAACAAAATAATTATAATAATATGCCAGCATCACTACTCTTACATTTTGGAGCCATTATTAAATAAGGTAAGGGTTACTTGAATACAAGTACTGCAATATGGCAACAACCAAGCAGATAACCAAGACAGCTACTAAGTGATTCAATGGATGGGGCACATCTAAACTGTGGATATGCTGGAGACAGGGAGGATTCATATCTCGGGTGGGATGAATTGGTATGCAGCAAGATTTCATCTCCCTAATCAGAAAGATGTATAATTTAAAACTTAGGAATTTTTTATTTCTGGAATTTCCCATTTAATACTTTCAGACCACAGTTAACTTCATGTAACAAAAACTTCAGAAAGTGAAACCACAGAAAACAAAACCATGGATAAGGAGAGACTACTGTCACGGGATCCTTGGAGCATCACTTCACCAGCCAGAAACCTCTGTGGCTGGTGGCGCCTTTGCCTAAGTTTTGCTGGAGCCTGCTGGGCTTAGTCCACCTGCTTGGCCTGACAGGCTATGCTCAGTTCACATTACTGGCCCAGATCCCATGCCTGCCAAGGGTGAGCCAGGCCTGGAGTGGCAAGGGGTGCATGAACGAGCAAGCACGGGGTTAGGCCACTGCATACAGTCAGTAATGCCAGCTGTGGAGGGGTGGCCAGCTCCCGGCACCAACTCCTGCAAGGCTGCAGTAATACCAGGCATATTGCAAGCAGCTTCCACTGCTGGAACCAGGGAACACAGTAGCCCCTGGAAGCTTGGAGATGCCAGGAACCTCAGAGCCCCAAAGAGGGTGCCACAGCCCTAACTTGGGGAGCTCCTAGGCCTGGGCTCCCTGAAGGGCTGCAGCTCTTCTCTCCGCCCCTCTTCTCTCCTTTTCATCACCTGCAACATGGTGAGCAAGGGGCGTGTTTCAGCCCTGTTTGTGTTACAACTCTTTCAGTCCTGAAAAGACTGAATTTTGGTGGGTCCCAAGCTCCTTTCCCATGTCCAGGAAGAATGAGGTATGTGGACAGCTGGATGGTGAGGTGAAGAGGTGCTTTATTGAGCAACAGTACAGCTCTCAGGAGACCTGAAGTGGGTAGCTTCTTTCTGCAGGCAGGTCGGCCAGACATCTGCTCTGCTCTCAGCTCCACAGACTCCTCTCCACAGTCAGATCATCCCGACATCAATGTCTCTGCAGCCCTCAGGGGAGATGAGACCAGTAGTGGGTGGCTCCTATCTGCAGACAGGTCTTCCTGTCCTCTGTCCAAGTCTGGCTGAGTCCCGGGGAGAAAGTGCTTACTGATTGGTCCATGAGTGGCCGTGGGTGGACCCAGAAAAAGCATCATAGGTTCTCACTCTAGTCCGCAGAACTGGCAGCCCAGCCCCAGGCTTCAGGCCATCCCCAGCTCGAAGGTGGAGCGTCACTGGGATCCGCCCCTTTCTGCCCAGGAGCCTATCTGCTTCCTGCTGCCATCGACCTGCCATCCACAGCACCTAAGCTGTTCATGCCGAGGGGCACCTCCAGTCCCATGCCGAGCTGCCCTCAGCAACCCCCTTCGCCTCCCTCCCATGCTTGTCGGCACCCAAAGTTCGGAGGAGGCCAAGATGGCAGGGGACTGGCATGTCAGCACAGCCCTGAGCATGTGTACACCTGGCTGGGTCGTGAAAGTACCGGGGCTTGGCCACAGCTTTGCTCCAAAATTGGAGTGGGGACTGGGAGTTGGGAGAGGCCAGGCAGCCAGAACAGGCATTTCTGAGCTTGTAGGGCAGGTGGAGCCTCTCGGGCCCCCAAAAGTGCAGGGATGCCAAGGTCTACTGTTGCAGCTAAGCAGATGCAGCTGCGCCAAAGAAGGCAAGACCCTCCAACTCGGAAGGGGGTGAGGCTCCCACCTGTTTTCGGTTCCCCGCGGCTCCATGGAGCATGCTGCCCCAGCCAAGCCTCCCCGCCTGCAGCCGCTCCAGATGAGCTACTGCTGCCATCACTATTGCATGTCTAAAGCTGAACTACTGATCATACCCATCAAACCTGTTCTTCTCAAAGACTTCCCCAGTTTGGTAAATGACAACCCCATCCACAGTACATAAAAGCAAAAGCTTGGAGTCATCTTCCTCTCAAATCCAAATAACCAATTCATTAGAAAATCCATTAGGTTCTTTGGAAAGGAGAGAAGGGCTGGAAATTGAGTTAATAATCCATCAGGCCTACGTAATGAAGCCTCCATAAAAATCCTTGAACTATGGGAGTTTGGAGAGCTTCCAGGTTGGCAAGCATACTATGTGCCAGGAGGATGGCACATGCCAACTTTACAGCAACAGCTCCTGAGCTCAGAACCCATCCAGACCTCACTCTGTGTATCTCTTCATCTGGCTGTTCATCTATATCCTTTATTATATCCTTTATCAACAAATTGGTAAACTTAGGTAAAGTGTTTCCCTGCCTTCTGCGAACTGAGAAAATTCATCAAACTGAGTTGGGAGTTGTGGAAACCCCAATTCATAGCCAGTTGGTGAGAAATTCTAGATGCTCATACTTGAGAATAGCATCTGAAGTGTGGGGCAGTTTGAGGACTAAGCCCTCAACCTATGGGATCTGATGCTACCTCCAGGCAGATCATGTCAGATTTGAATTGAATTGGAGGACACCCAGCTGGTGTCCACTGGAGAACTGCTCGGTGTGTGGGGAGAATTTCCCATACATTTTGGTGACCAGAGGACACAGAATTATTCTGTGTTGTAGTTAGCAGAGAATAGAAGAAACACACTTTGTTTTTCCCTTTATGACTGAGAAACCCATTTCAAAATCAGTAAAAGATAATTCCATTATTTTAACTTCTTTCTTTTATATAACTATACATCAATTTTAGCACACTATTATCCCACAAAGAAAACTAAAATATTAATAAGTTCAGCCTCAAATGTTTAAAGTTAACTATGCTTGATTTACTAATTGGCATTTAATAAGAAGAATTGAGCCTGAAAAAGGTTAAAGTAATACAAATGTCAATGGGTGAGGTTGACCAACTTACACAGAGTATGGCAAAAATAATTATGGGTCTCTTGGCTACATATAAATTACTGAGGCGCAGAAAGTATTTCATGGCATATCCTTTTAATGTCCTAAAGGGCCTCATACTGCTAGGAAGAAATGCATGTGTCATTCAATAAAAGATTTAATTACTTTAATAACCAGTTTATGGTTGTCCCTTTCCTAAACCCTCCAAAAGGTATGTAAACCTCATACTATTGGCAAATCCCCAGTGCCTACAAGTAGTTAGTAACATGGTGGCCTCTGATGATAGGAATTTGTATCCATGGGGAGTATATTTATACCCTTTCTCTTAGTTCAGACAAAGGAGACTGGCTAGACAGAGAGGTTCATGGCTTTGGTGACAGTAAAAGGCCTTCCTGCCGACAACTAGAAGTGTAAGTTTAATTCTGGGAGAGGATCAACAAACCATGGAACCACTATTTAAAGCCATATTCTCTCATCAACTTCCTCCAATATAAAATAAACATTTGATCTTCATTTGCTCTGACCCTGTGTCTTACTTCTCAATTCAAGTGGTTCCAAACTCAGAAGGAAAAAGGTGGTGTTACCATAACTCTGATTCCTATCCTCCCCTCAAAAATACTGAAATATGTATTTATTTAAGCAAGAGAGAGGAAAAGTAATGCCTGCTAAACTGAAAGTTCCATGAGGACACAGACCATGGTACACCGTATCTGGTTCAAGTAGGAGTTTAATATAGCTGCTGAATAAATATATGAATGAAAAGATGAAAGTTGAAACAATTAGCCTATTGATCACACTTCTATACTCCTTTTGACAAGGAAATTATTTTAGAAAAATGATGTGTAGAATTGAAATGCACTTTCAGTAGTATACTGTATTAGTTTTATATGCCCATTAAAACAAATTACCAGAAGCTTGTGACTTAAAACAACAGAAACCGATTTCCTCACAGTTCTGGAGGCCAGCAGTCCAGAATCAAGATCCTAGCAGGGATGCTCTCCTTCAGAGTCTCTAGGGACAAATCCATCTCTTGCCTCTTCCAGTTTCTGGTGGCTGCTAGATTGGTGTGGCTATATCACATGAATCCTGCCTCCATGGCCTCTTTGTGTTTTCCTCTTTTGTCTGTAATCTCTCTTTGCCTCTCTTTTATAAGGACACTTGTGACAGTATTTATAGCAAATCTAGATAATCCAAGATATTCTCCCCACCCAAAGATTCTTATCTTAATCACGTTAGCAAAGACCTTTTTCCCAAATAAAACATTTACAGGTTCTAGGAATTATCATCTGATATCTTTGGGTGGCCATTATTCAGCCTACTATTTACACCTGAAGTGAAAATTTTCCAAGAATGATTGTATAAGAAAGGTGTTTCCAGGCCAGGCTGGTGGCTCATGCCTGTAATCCCAGCAATTTGGGAGGCCGAGGTGGTCAGATCACCTGAGGTCAGGAGTTCGAGACCAGCCTGGCCAATATGGTGAAACTCCATCTCTACTAAAAGTACAAAATTAGCCAGGCATGGTGGCACATGCCTGTAATCCCAGCTACTCAATGAGGCAGGAGAATTACTTGAACCCTGGAGGTGGAGGTTGCAGTGACCCGAGCGCCATTGCACTCCAGCCTGGGCAATAAGAGCAAAACTCAGTCTCAAAAAAAAAAGAAAGAAAGAAAAAAGAAAAGGTGTTTCCATTAGACCTCCAGTGACTACCAACACAAAACTAAATTATCTTAAACAAATATAAGAAACTACCAAGTGATAAAGCTGGGATTTGAGCCTGGGGAGTTGAAATCCCTTGCTCTGAGACACTAAACCATCTGCCTTCTGAAAAGGGAGGAATTCACTGATTCACATAAACTGGAAAGTCCAGCTAAAGTTTATCTTCAGCAATGCTTGGTTCAGAGATGTAAACAATGTCATCAGGACTTGATCTCCCTCCACCATTCAGCTCTTTCTTCCATGTTGACTTTATTCCAGAATTTCACATTGTGTCCTCTGTGACCTTCAAGCTCACATCATCCTTGTTGGATTGAGCCCCATCACTCAACCCATCACTGTGGCCAGGAGAATAATCTAATACCATTGGCTATGCCTGAATCACAAGCCTGAAGCTGACAGGTGACATAACAGTCGTACCCAAACTGCATAAACTCCAAGTAGAGGAGTATTTTTCCAAATCAAATTGAAATCTTGTTTCCAGATCTAAGGTTAAAGAATACCGAGAAGCCAAAACCAACACATGTTCACTGAGGAGGGTCTGCACTACAAATAGAAAACCATTTCTAGAAAGCTACTGCTCTCATTTCACTTCCTCAGAAGAGGTGGTATTATTTACACCCACATAAAGCTGACAGAATGGCCCAGGCCCACTGTAAAACATTTGACTAACCTCTTAATTCTCTGCTTGTCTTCTTTGTCAAGTACAAAACATGGAACAAACATGTTCTAATATTCCAAAACATGTGCTTAATCAGAAAACCTCTGCAAGTCACCACTCTATTCTAAGATT
The DNA here is from genome assembly GCF_003255815.1 of Theropithecus gelada. Lineage (NCBI taxonomy): Eukaryota > Metazoa > Chordata > Mammalia > Primates > Cercopithecidae > Theropithecus > Theropithecus gelada. The sequence goes on from NC_037672.1 coordinate 146,704,864, forward strand.
TTTTTTATTTCTAAATTTCCCCTTATTATTTCTAAATATCAGAGTTAGTAGAAGGCAAATGGTAAAAAAGAATGTGTTTCAATTGCCTCTAAATCCTTACAATGTTTTCTATTTATAACATACTATTAATTATATGTATTCATAGTTTTATTCAATTATATTAATTCATATTTAAGATGCTATTAACTTCACTAAAAGTTAGTGAACTTTGGCTACTTCAGTGTAGGAAACCATGTTGCTCAGAAGCAATGAGTCTCCTGTCTTACTCTGAGTCCTCATCTTGCATCTTTCTATGTCAGAGCTTACCAGGTCAGTATAAGAAGAGAAAAAGTGTAAAGAAGAAAGGAGCATGTTCAAGACATTTGTCACTCAGATATGAATTATAATTCTATTCATGTGCTAATTTAAGAATTCTGTTTAGGTTCTTTCTGTAAGAGCATTCAAAAGGGCAAGCAAAAGAAAATTCCTGACAAGAAATGGGAAGAAATACAATAATCTAAACCAGGAAGAAACGAAAGGCAGAAGCATTTGCAAAATTATCTGTGTGATAATCTCTCAAGAAATTATCTCAAACTTATTCCCTCATTTAGAAATTTCACAATAAGGATCTGTTTTTATGCATGGAGAAATATTAGTATGTTTCAAGTTCCAAGGTTTCAAATCAAATTATTCTGTGACACCAAACTCAGCATATAATTTTCCACTTCATTGAAAACAATCTCTAGTTTCTGCATTTTTTTTATAAATTGTTATGAATCCTAGTCTTAAATTCTTCCAAATAATTTTGCAGGAATGCGTAAAAAAGTTTTAGCATGTTTGTTGCATGTTTGTATGTATAATCAGTCATCTGTTTCTGTAGATTCAGCATCTACTGATTCAACTCATGGCAGGTTGAAAATATTTTTTAAAAATACAACAATAAAAATAATGCAATTTAAAAAACAACAACTATTTACATGAGATTTACACTGTATTAGGTATCATATGTAATCTTAATATGACTTAAAGTATGCAAGAGGATATGCTTAAGTTATATGCAAAAACACAATTTTCATTTTTTTCTTCTTTTTTCTTTATTTCAATAGCTTAAGGATACAAGTGGTTTTTGGTTGCCTAATTGAACTGTACAGTTGTGAAATCTAGAATTTCAGTGTACCCATCACCCAAACAGTGTACATTGTACTCAGTAGGTAGTTTTTCATTCTTTAGACCTCTCCCACCCTCCTTCCTTCTGAGTCTCCAGTGTCCATTATTCCACTCTATATGCCTTTGTGTAGCCTTAGCTTAGCTCACACTTATAAGTGAGAACATGCAGTATTTTATTTTCTATTCCTGAGTTACTTCACTAAAGATAGTGTCCTTCTATTCCACCCAAGTTGTTGCAAAAGACATTATTCTGTTCTTTTATATGGTTGAGTAATATTTCACGGTACAAATATACCACATTTTCTTTATCCACTCATCAGTCGATGGGCACTTAAGTTGATTCCATATCTTCACAAGTGTGAATTGTGCTGTGATAAACATCTGCATGCCGGTGTCTTCTTTATAAAATGACTTCTTTTCCCTTTGAGTAGATATGCAGTAGTGAGATTGCTGGGTTGAATGGTAGATCTCCTTTTAGCTCTTTGAGAAATCACTCTACTATTTTCCATAAAGGTTGTACCAATTTACATTCCCACCAGCAGCGTATAAGCATTCCCTTTTCATCACATCTGTGCTAACATCTGTTGTTTTTGACTTTTTAATAATGGCCATTCTGGCTACAGTAATGTGGTATCTCATTATGGTTTTAATTTGTATTTCCCTGATGATTAGTGATATGGAGAATTCTTCATATGTTTTTTGGCCATTTGCATATCTTCTCTTGCGAAATGTTTGTTCATGTTGTTTATCAACTTTTAAATGGGATTATTTGGTCTTTTCCTTGCTGATTTGTTTGACTTTCTTATAGAATCTGTATATTAGCCCTTTGTCAGATGCATGGTTTGCAAACATTTTCTTCCATTCTGTAGATTGTCTGTTTACTCTGTTGAATATTTCTTTTGCAGGGCAGCAGATTTTTAGTTTAATTGGGTCCCATTAATTTATTTTTGTTTTTATTGCATTTCCTTTTGAGAACTTACTCATAAATTATTTGCCTAGGCCAATGTCCAGAAAAATTTTTCCTAGGTTTTCTTCTAGAATTTCATGGTTTAGGTCTCATATTTAAGTCTTTAATCTATCTTGAGTTAATTTTTGTATATGACAAGAGAGGGATCCAGTTTCATTCTTCTACATGTGGGTATCCAATTTTCCTAGCACGATTTATTGAATAGGGTGTCCTTTCTCCAGTTTACACTTTCATCTGCTTTGTCAAAGATCAGTTGGTTGTAAGTATTTGGCTTTATTTCTGGGTTCTCTATTCTGTTCTATTGACCTGTGTGTCTAATTTTACATCAGTACCATGCTGTTTTTTTACTATAGCTTTGTGGTATTATTTGAAGTCGGGTAATGTGATATCTTCAGAATGTTTCTTTTTGCTTAGGATTGCTTTGGCTATTCAAGCTCTTATTTGGTTCCAGATGAATTTTAGGACTGTTTTTTCTAAATCTGTGGGAAAAAAAGACATTGGTAATTTTATTGGAATTGCATTAATCTGTGGATTGTTTTGAGCAGTATGGTCATTTCCATGACATTGTTTCTTTCAATCCATGAGCATGAGATGTTTTTCTATTTATTTCTGTCATTTATGATTTATTTCATCAGTGTTTTATATTTCTTGTAGAGATCTTTCACCTCCTTGGTTAAGTATATTGCTAGGTACCTATTTTTGTAGCTACTGTAAAAGGAATTGAGTTCTTGATTTGATTCTCAGGTTGGTCATTGTTGGTGTATAGCAGTGCTACTGATTTGCGTATATTGTTTTAGTAAACTGAGATTTTACAGAATTCATTGCTCAAATCTAGAAGTCTTTTGGAGGAGTCTTTGGGGTTTTCTACATATAAGATTGTATCATCAGCAAACAGAGATAGTTTTACTTCCTCTTTTCTAATTTAGATACCTCTTACTTCTTTCTCTTGCCTGATTGCTCTCCCAGGACCTCCAGTATTATTTTGAATAGAAGCAGTGTAAGTGGGTACTCTTCTCTTGTTCTAGTACTTAGGAGAAATGTTTTCAACCTTTCCTTGTTCAGCATGTTATTGGCTGTGGGTTTATCATATATGGCTTTTATTATTTTGAGGTATATTCTTTATATTCTTAGTTTGTTAAGGGTTTTCATTGTAAAGGGATGCTGCATTTTTTCAAATGCTTTTTTGGCATCTATTGAGATAATCATATGGTTTTTGTTTTTAATTCTGTTTACGTGGTGAATCACATTTATTGACTTGTACATGTTGAACCATCCCTGCATCCCTGGGATGAAACCCTCTTGATCATGGTGAATTATCTTTCTGATGTGCTGTTGGATTCAGTTTGCTAGTGTTTTGTTGAGGATTTTTGCATTTATGTTTATCAGGCATATCGGTCTGTAGTTTTGTTGTTGTTGTTGTTATGTCCTTTCCTGGCTTTCGTACCAGGGTGATACTGGCTTCACAGAATGAGTTAGGGAGGATTTCCTCCTTTTTGATCTTTTGGACTAGTTTCAGTAGGATTGATACCAATTCTGCTTTGGATGTCTGGTAGAATTTGTCTATGAATCTGGGCCTGGGCTTTTTTTTTTTTTTTCTTCCTGGGATATTTTTTTAAATTCCTGATTAAATTTCATTGCTTGTCACTGGTCTGTTCAGGATCTCTATTTCTTCCTGATTCAAGCTAGGGGAATTGTATGTTTCCAAGAATTTATCTACTTCCTATGGATTTTCTAGTTCATGTGCATACAGGTGTTCATAGTAGTCTCAAATGCTTGTATTTCTGCACTATAGCATTTTAAATAAGGGTCTTGAGCATCTGACAATTTTGGAATCTGCAAAGTTCCTAGAACCAATTCCCCACAGATACCAAGGAATGACCATATACCTGAAATTGTTAAAATATAAATTAGGTTTTATAAACATTGTTGATCAAAAAACTATTTGGTAAGTTGTCACCACTGTAGGCAAAGGAATAATCACAGCACAAAGTCATTTTTTTCTGATAGATTTCTCCAGTGCCTTCTAGCTATGTAGTCATTTTAAAGCATTATTAACATTTATTATGCTCTCATTTTATATATAAAGTAAACAATTTGTGATTTGGAGACCAAGGAACACAAACACTCTCTCTCTGTCTCTCTCTCTCTCTCTGACACACATACACATACACTCATACACATATGTAGAGACTCTCCCACACTCATAAACACATACACAAAGTCACAAACACACACATACACACTCAAACACACTCTCACAACTCACACACTCATACATATTTCTACCTTATTCCAGACTGGGTAAGGAACAACTCCATATCAACCCTAAATATATGTGCATGACATGGATGTAATGAAATTTTGTTGAGCTTAATTACAGCCTGTTTTCAAATTTAAATAACTCAAAATAGATCTAAATATTTTTAATTCCTAAGAGAATGCAAATTATACATTATATGGTACTACATGGATAAGACAATACTGTATTATATGTTAACTAAAATTAATATTGAATATATGTTCCAAAAACACTGATTTTTACATGAGATTTCTAATTTCTAATAGTCAATCATTTTAGTAATCTAATAATTTAAATTTTAATTATTTTTAATAATTAAGATTCATAAATTATTGGCAGAATGACAACACAAACTGGTTAAGCAGTACTGTAGAATATCTATACACAGAAAAATAGTTTCATATTTTTCCTGACTTTGCTGTATCAAAACTATGGGCATGTATTTACAGGCAAGCACAAAGAAGATATTTACTAAGGATATTTGATACTATAATTGTTACAGGGTATTTTTTAAGTTGATATCCTTGGATCAAATTCAAGGAATGTTTGGCCTATTCTCACATAAGATATTCAGTTTATGGAAGATAATGCAACTGAATTTGTCTGGGCTGTCTGAGCAGAAACTACGTACTCTACACACGCAGTACACACTTTTCTTTCTAATCTCACAGACTTTAATCAAGTTCTAGAATTAATGCCACTGATATCTTAGATCATGCTTCCATTCACCCTGAAGTGAATATTGGGAATGCGCTTAAAAAATAGATCCAAAGTACAGAGCTAATACATGCCTTTCGAGATAAGAACTTTGAAAAATGAATTGCAATTTTAATTCAAATATAAACTCAAAGATCAGCATTTCAGAGCTGTCTAGTGAGGCACATGCAAATGTTCCTAGCAGCATGTCTCTGACCTCAGCAGAGTCTATAATGGGATTTTCAGGAGGATTTCTGTCCTCCTTGTGCTCCTGATAAAATCTTCACTTCCTTCTTACATTGTCCACCCCCAACACCTTTGGCCTCATGATTACAAAGTGCTAAAGACAAAAATCCCCCAAAAGAGACTATCATTAGAAAGGATTACTCACATACTCTAAGTGACCCTCGGAACTAGTCTTCTCACTCTTCTTACTGCTGACCTCAATCTCCATAGACCTGCCATCTTTCATCCTTCCTTGAACCAGCTCCCAAACTCTTCACTGCCCTAAGAAACCCAAGACCTTCTATCAGCTAAATTAATATTCTTGCTATCTTCTGTACATGTTCCCCCTATATTCTTGTTCTAATAATCCTATTTTCCTAAGGAGACAGCTTTTTCAGCAGCTCTCTGAAGGAATAGATATTCCTTTCTTCCACCCTCACATACCCTAGGGCTTCAAGCAAAGGCAGTGTCTTCCCTGATGCTCAGTGATACTGCCCAACCATTTCTCTTCCCTTGAAGAGAAAGAAAGAAAGAAAGGAAGGAAGGAAGGAAGGAAGGAAGGAAGGAAGGAAGGAAGGAAGGAAGGAAGGAAGGAAGGAAGGAAGGAAGGAGAAAGAAAGAGAAGAAACGAGAAAAGGAATTTCATTTTTTCATAGCAAACTATATTTTCACTTTCACATTTTTCCAAATTATGATTATTTCACCCTTCTCCTTGCTCCTCAAAACCCTAATATTTTCAGTCCCATCCCACCCTCAAGTGAAGAACTCACTTCTAACTTCACTGAAAAAGAAATTGAAGTAATCTCACCACCTGCTCTATTGATCCACCTGCATCTGTGCTCATGCCCCTGCCTTTCTCTTGGGACAACAGATAAGCTGTCCTTGCTCCTTTCTAATGCATTACTCCTTAACTGAAATATGACTAATATATTTCCCACTCCCCTGATTTGGCTCCTATTCATTTTCTACTTCCTTTGCTGGATACTCCTTTTCTTGCCCTCTAAGTGTTAGAAATTCAAAGGGCTCAGTTCTTGAATTATTTTTCTACCTACATTTACTTCCTCAATGATCTTATATCTAAGTCTATGACTGTAAATAATATCTATACCTGTGTTGTCCCATATGGTAGCCAATTACTATATGTAGCTATGAGCACTCGAAATGTGGCTAGTCCAATTTAAGAGTCGCTGCAGGTAAAATATACACTGGATTTTGAAGATTTAATATGAAAAATATAAAATATCCCAATAATTTTTACATATATATGTAAAATAAATATTTTATATTTATTTTATATATATATTTATTTTATATTTATATTTATTTTATATATATTTATTTTATATATATATATATATATTTCTTTTTTTTCCTCTGTCTCCCAGCTAGAGTGCAGTGGCGCGATCTCGGCTCACTGCAGCCTCCACCTCCCAAGTAGCTGGGATTACAGGTGCCTGCCATCACGCCTGGCTAATTTTTGTGTTTTTCAGTAGAGATGGCATTTCACCATGTTAGCCAGGCTGATCTCCTGCCCTCAAGTGATCTGTCTGCCTCAGCCTCTCAAAGTGCTGGGATTACAGGTGTAAGCCACCGCACCTGGCCCCAAATACATTATTGAAATTAATTTTACCTGTTTCTTTTTACTGTTTAACATGGTCACTAGAAAATTTTTATTACATGTGGCTCATGTGGCATGTCTACTGGTCAATATTATCTATAAATTAATGACTCCAACCTTTCCCATGAGTCCACACTTACTTATAATGGACTACCTATTTGACATTTTGATTTGTATATCTAATAGCCTCCTCAAACTTAATATATCCATATCCCAGTTCTTGGTTTCTGCCCATTTAAAATGCATCTCTCTCTATTCTACATCTCAGAAAGGAGCAATTCTCATCTTTCAGTTCATCAGGACTAAAGCTTAAGAGCCATCCTTCATGCAATCTTTCCCTTACACTCCACACCTAATCTTTCAGCAAGTACTGACAATTCTGCCATCAAAATGTTTTTATGACAGTATTTTTAAAGTGATATTAGAAATAAGGAGGAGAAAAGAAAACAAGCAAGAAAGGAAAACTAATGTGAAAATTTTTTCTGAGTTGACCCTCATTATAAGATACTGGTTGCTTAACTGTCCAGAACCTTCTGAGAAGCTTTATAGAATGTTATTGAGACCCTTCTGCCCAGGGACAGACAGGAGGAAACATTTATCCATTGGCTCTCATCCCCCATTCCTGGTTGTTTATGTGTCAGCTGAAGCTAGTCCTATAAGTGTCTCAAGCCAGGAAGGAGTCCAGGAAGTATGGAACAAGGACCAGTCACCCGAGCAGTGGCTGCAGTGCCTGGAATAAGAGATAAGACCAAGAGGATTTCAGGTGATGAATAAGAAGTGTTTGACACAGCCTGCATGCAGTGGTGTGCTGCAGCAAGCTCAGATCTGCTCAGGAGAGCTGACTGTGTACATCTCTTCCCAACTCCTATAATCAGTGGTACCAAATTGGCAGTTTGAAATTGGCTATGTTAAGAGTATTTACACCATGGAAATCAGTAAAAGCTACAAAACAGGTCTTCCTCCCTCCCCTCACCAGAGCCAGTTGTTAAACATGTGCTAGCACAGTACTGACTAAAAGGTTCTGTTCTTATACAGTCTCTGCTCACTCCTCTCCAGCTCATTCTCAGAACTTCAACCACATTAACTCTTTTTTCACTTATTTGAAAGTTCTTCCATGTGCCCCACACCTTGGGTCACTGCAAATGGTTTTGCAATTGCCTCAAACTTCCCAATGTTTGAGTAATTCCTACGCATCTTTTATATCTTAGCTCAAATGTAATTTCCCCCGGGGAAGTCTTGCTGACATCCAGTCCACATCCAATTTATTTGTGATGTACTCTCAATCTGTATATATGTGATTGTTAATTGATATCTGTTTCCCTAGCTAGACCACAGGTTCCATGAGGACACAATTTATGTCCATTTTTTCTCCTTTGTATTATCCGCACTGAGCTTTGTATATTTACTGAATATGTGTTAATCAACACATATTAAAAGTACTATTACCACTGTTTCATTATTTTAAGAATATTGAGAAGTAGTCCTCCTACTTGAAAATGTGGGAAGCCACATTGGGAGGAGAATACATGACACTTTTATGGGCATCACTTATGTGCATTTTATGTGCATCACTTCCAGCTATAATCCACTGAGACAAATCTGTCACATAGCCCCATCTATTTTCCAAGTACCAAGGAATAAAAGGATATAAGTTTGATGAGCATCTATCCAGTCTCTGCTACAGTCTGTTCTTTAGGACACTAAATATTCATTCCTTCTTGTTCCTTTACAGAACAGACCTTTCCTCTCCCCAAAGATGACAACCAAAAGTTCCCCCCAGGCACTGCATCCAGCTCAGAGAACAGGACCTCCAGCTGCTGTGTAGTTTTATCCAACAAGTTCAGACGTGGTTCCTTATGGTCCAGTAATATGAGACCCAAGTACAGAAGGTATCTCCACCTTCCCCAAAGCATATAACATACAGTAATAGAGCAGGTATAGGATAACCTCAGTAAAAACTCCATCAGTGAAAGGAAAGATAGTAAACACAATAGTCACCAGTCCAAAGATGTTGTAGAATTCTATTGGAAAGTCACTGAGAAGGCCCCCTAACCTGAAGGTGGGGAAGCTCCTTGAATAGACAATGATTTTGTCCTGGGAAGTACTCTCTTCAGTTTTTTAGTGGCCTCTGCATCTACTCTCTGAGAAGCCTTTTACTTGCTCCTTGGCTACATATTGCTATTACTCTCCTTGGAGGTTGTATGGCTTGTGTCACCTACTTCCTGATAAATCTAAGTTATCTTACTTTTTGAACATTCAATTACATCAAGGTTCATGATTTATTTGGGAATGAAATTCTCTAAAAAAATCTGTTAGACTTTTTAATCTATTTGCTTCCAGTTAATTCTGTCTGACAATAACCACATTCAAAGTCTTTTTACATTTTTTGAGACAGAGTCTCACTCTGTTGCCAGGCTGGAGTGCAGTGGCACGATCTCAGCTCACTGCAACCTCCACTTCCCAGGTTCAAGTGATTCTCCTGCCTCAGCCTCTCAAGTAGCTGGGATTACAGGCGCTTGCCACCATGCCCAGCTAATGTTTATATTTTTAGTAGAGACGGGGTTTCACCATGCTGGCCAGGATGCAAAGTCATTTTTTTAATATATGGTTCTAAAATATCCTTTGTATCTTTGTTTCCCTTACCCCTTGGATTAGTCTCTCAATAATGACTGCCATGAGGGTATCTGAGATAATGGGCTGGGTGGTAAAAGATGTATGCTTTTTGCTGCAATGTTAAGTATTAGTAGATATTTGCTTAAAACCAAGACCCCAAGTACCTAGTATCTCTCTATGCCCTTTCATTTCCAATTGGAAACTAGCCAGGACTTTTCTCAGTTTATCTCATGTTTATAATAACTTCCCAAAGCCAGCCAGAAACCAGCAATATATTTTAATAATGCATTTCCCAACTTCTTTACCTAAAGCTACAAAGCTCAGTAGGTATATGGTCTAGATTCCAACTTATTTTTGGTGGCAGTTTTTACCATTACTAATGTAAGATGCATCTCCAACCTTCTAACTTGCTATACCTGGCTTCATGCTGCCACTTAGTGTAAACCACTAACCCAGTACCACAGCTCTTCCCTGTGCCTTATGCTTTACTTTATTTTTGACGGAGTCTAAATAACTCTATCTTTCTAATATCTGTAAAATCTCTCCCCTCAACACTATCCCCAGTGCTACTACCTTCATTTAAGTTGTCTTTCCTCATGTGCATTACTGTCTCCTTATTGGTCTCTATGCCTCTAAAATCCATCACACCCCATCTCCACAGCCAGTAAACATGCTAAAATGCAAACATTATCACTGCAACTTCCCTTTAAAACATTTAAATTGTTCTCAAAGCTTTTAGGTTAAAATTCAATGTTGTTCAGTATCTAGTCTGTTATCTCTAATCACTCCCCAATCCTCATGGTCCAATCATGTAAAATCATTTTAATTGTCAAAAACATCATAATCACTTTCTCAGATATCTACTATCAGGTAGATGCTAGGCCCTCTAGCTAGACAGGATTTTCTTTCTTTTTTGAGTTAACACTTATTTATCCTTCAAAATTTACCAAACACTTTAAATTTCCTGAGAATCTATTCCTGACCCCTAAATCAGAATTAGATATCCTCCTATTCTTTTTAAAGCAGTAGAGTTTCTATTACAGTATGAGTCATACTATAATTGTCTATTTATCCTCCTCCAATGCCACTGCAAAAACTACATCAAGTTTGAATTTCCTGAGGGGAAGCAGCATATCTTTTGTCTCTCATACCTCACATATTAAATTAAACAAGTGTTAGGTGAATAAATGCATGAGCCCCACAATTTCAGTATGGTGGGGAACCCTCACATCTATCTTCAGTCTTCACCTGCCTCTCTAGAGCTAGGTCTCCTTTTCTAAGTTCCTGATGGCTATCTCCACATGTGTGCCTACTTAAAAGGTCTAAAAATGAATTCATTATTTTCCCCCACCCCTTTCCCCACTGCCCAAAATCTGCTTCTCCCCTTATTATGGTTCAAATGTTTGTATGTCTCCAATATTCATGTTGGAACCTAAGATCCAATGTGATAGTATTAAGAGATAGACCTTTGAGGAAGTGATTAAGTTATGAGGGCTTCATCCTCATAAATGAGATTAAAAGACAGGCTTCAGAGAGCTGCTGACCCTTTTCCCTTCCATGCCTTCCACCATGTGAGGACACAGCTTTTGTCCCCTCCAGAGGACAGAGCATTCAAGGTGCCATCTTGGAAGCAGAGACTGGACCCTCACAAAACCACCTGCTGGTTAGTACCTTGATCTGGGATTTCCCAGCCTCCATAACTATAAGCAATAAATGTAGTATGTTTATAAATTATTCAGGCATTTTGTCACAGCAGCAAGAACAGACTAAGACACCCTCTAAATTTCTATCCCAACCTAAGGATTTTTGTCCAGTTTCCCAGTCTAGAAACCTCAATATCTTTATCATTTTCATTTTCATTACACAATGAGTTGATTTTTCAAAAACCATTAATTCATCCTAAAATAATCCACTAATTCTGTATTTACCAAAATGTATTTAAAAGAACACTAGTCTTGAGGACATTAATTGGTATAATGTGAAAAAAAAAATGGGGGTTCTTTGGCCAAATGAACTGGGGTTAGCAAGGTTAAAAAAGTAAACAGATTTCTGCAGTATTTCCCAGACCTTTCAATATATTAATAATCAATATGAATCTCCAATAAGGAATATAACATGTATTTTTTAAAAATGTTTCTAACCAAAGAACCCTTTGTCAGGTCACTGAACCTCGCAGGACTAACAATCTGAAGAGCATGCTTTGAGAAATGCTGATGGAACAGCCCTCCTCCACACTTTATGCTTCCCTACTGCCCTAATTTAGGCCCTGTCATCTCTCACCTGGACAGCCTCATCACTTAGCTCTCTGTCATCCCTCTCTCTACAGTCTCTGTTGCCAGTTTTATTTTTCTAACAGAAAGATCTGATCATACCTCACCCCTTCCCCCACCTATAGCTTTGAAATCATCATGTCTTTCCATTAAACATAAGTTCAAATTCTAGGTCTACTATCATATTCCCTTCAAACTTTAGCCCACCCATCTTCCAATATTTGTTTCCTACCACATCTCTGCCTTCCCAAAATATACCATGTTCTTACATCCTTCAGAGCTTTAACACATTTTGTTCCTGCGGCTCAAAATGGCCTCTCCTGTTTCCATCCTACTTCTCCTGAAAACCCAGTTCTAGAGATCTCTTCTGATAAATTTTCAGGAGAGATCTCTTCTGGCCTTTAGTTGGTTACTCCTCAGTGTTTCCATAATGCTTCACACTTACTCTCTTACAGCAACTGTTACACTGTATAGTAAGAAATTACCCTGTGTTTATCCTCACCATTACTCTCTGAGCCTTTTTATTTCTGTTTCTACAGCTCCTAACTTAGTTCCTGGCACAGAGCAGTCACTCTTTGTTGAATAGGAAAAATACAAATGAGTGCATGAATAAATAAGCATCTTTAGAAATAACATAAGAGGAAAAAAATAAGATGAGGCTGTGAAAGCTATACTAGAAATGTATTATAAGTGGTCATGTATTCAAGCCATTAGTTTCAGGAAAACAGTATCACTTTGCTTAAATCAATCTCTAATTTATACCTACCATGTTACTGATAGAGGATAAACCTTTACAATTTCTTTTAAGGGAAAACTCTATAGCTTCCAAAAATCATTTTAGTGTTTTGAGGAAACACACTCACGAGTAAGTTGCCTATCCTATCGATCCTGCTCAAAAACAGAATTCAGGGCTATCATCCATGGCTGCTTTAGCATCTGTGAAATAAACAGTCTCTGAGGATTTTCACTAGGAAGAAGATCACTTCTGGAAGACATGGCTAACCAGTTTTGTTCCCCTAAATTTCTCTTTCCCTTTAGAATGGGTTCATCTCAATTTCTAGTGGTGCCCAGACACTGGCAGCTCTAATAATCAGGCCTCCCTACCTTTCACTGTTAAGATTTAAAGTTCAGGGAATTATTTGAACAAGAAAATTCCATTACAGGCACAAAAGAAGCAAACAGTTTTGCCTGTGGGTTTGCTGAATTTCTTCAACCATACTTACCTTTCACAATTAGATCTATGGGCCTGCATCTTTCTCTTCTACTAAAAATGTGTGGTTCCTTGAAGGAGATTCGTTGTGGGGGCTCCTGAAGATGTTCACTTTTGGAAAGCTCCTTGGGAAAGCAAATCCTTCTGAGTGCTGCCCGATGTTCTTGCACCACATCATGTGTTTCCTTTTTGTCAATCTCCAAAGGTATGTATTTACCAGATTTCGGCTTTTGGTGTTTCTTTCTGAAAACATTTATAGAAGTTCCTTGAACTTTATTCTATGAATAAAACAAAAACAGATTTTGGCAAAATTTAATTTTAGTATGCATTATTTAATAAAGTTATATAATAAATTTTATTAATAAGTTCACAAAATCGCATCTCTACTAGATACATTTTACAAAGTACCTTACTGTATAAGACATTTACTCTTATACAGTAAATGACAAATGACAATAACCAGCTAAATCAGACGTTATTCTACGTCACTCTCTAAAAGTCCTTCACAAGCATAAGGATTATATTCCACTTTGAAAGAAATGTAAATTTTAAAATAGCAACTTTCTCCCCAAAGTGATATTTTTAATTACAGGTTTCAAGTCCATTGTAAAATAGGAGTTTTTCAAATAAACATATAGGAATTAAATTATTTTCAACCATCTTTGAAGAACTTTCAGATGTCCATAAAATGCTAACATCCCCCAAACCTCTTCCTTTGCTGAACCAGAAATAACTGAACATACATGGAGGTAAGCTCTCAAAAAGAGCATATTGGGAATAGGACATACATTTCATATCCTTTTAATCAAAGTTGCTTCTTTATTTTGACCACCTTGAACAACAGAGAAATAATACAGCTCCAAAGTTCTGACAGGTAATTATCCAAATAGCGTAACTGTTCTACACACAGACAGAGCTATAGTTCTTCCCTATTCCCCCAACAACACACACACCCAAAAAAAGATTTAGAAAAATTCAAATTGTTGCTGACTCAAAAAGTCAATAAGAAGGTTTTAGTGTGCTAGTATTACATTTGCCAGGCAACCGAAGAGGGAACATTGGGCTGTTATTATTCAATAAAAATTTTAAAACAGGCCAAGTTTCTGAGGCACATCTGTCTAACTCTGAAGACTGTGAAACGTTCATCCCATGTTCCCACCAGTGAAATTAATATAATTGAAAATCTTTTAAATTGGTTAGAGGAAAAACTAGTTAAGCAATATGTACAATGTTGATTACAAGATTAAAACTATGTATGGCCAGTCTTGGCATAGAGGACCATTCAAAAGAAACATAAGTAAAAATTAGAATCCCCCTCTCCAACCACAAGAAATATTGAAAAATATTTAAAAGCTTACTTAAAAATTTGTTTAAAAAATTTTTTAAGTATTCAAAAGGGGACTAGGATCATTTGACACACAGTAAACCATCCGAAGGTACCCTCCCTGCACCTGTCTTCCCATAGGGCCATCGCTCACAATAGTTATCCCTTCCCCAAATTTGCTGCCTCCCCTATAGATGCTCTCTTCCAAAATGTCACCCTGTGCTGACACTCCTCCATCTCTTTGCTATCCCTTTCCCTTTCACTCCTTCTTCTCACGTTCCAAATATATGCCATTCAGCAAATATTTATTGAGCCAAGCATAATCATTATTGCTAGAGATACAACATTCAAAAAACAGTCTATACCCTCAAGGATCTATCAGACCAGCAAACAGACAATCCTAATGCAAAAAGACACATGGGATATAATGTATCATGCTAAGGTAATCATGCTAAGAGTATAGAAGAGACTCATCTCACAATATGTTTTCTAGTTTAGCTTTGTCTAAACAGCATTTAAAGGGATATTTACTTGAGATGATAAATCCAATTGTTTATGTTTAAATTCTTCAAAAAAATTAAAATTGTATTAAATGTACAAATTAAACACATTTGTATAATTAAAATTCATATAACTAAAAAATCTTATTTTAAAATGTCATTTGAAATCAATTTTTATAGCTAGTGAGGATTTCATTTTTCTCTTCAATTCTATTCTCTTTTCTATTTATTTGATCACATATCAGGGTTGATGCAATCCTTTGGAATAATCATTGTAGTATGCAAAAATTTTTAAATGTAACATTAGATAAATGCAAAGGACTAACCTCATTTATTTTCTCATAATGTTGGGCAATGAGAGTTTTTGCTTCTTGAAAAAAGTCTTGCTTGGTGATCTCTAATGTAGGACCTAATATAGAAACAGAGAAACATTTTTTAAGCAGTTAATGTGAAAGTAAATTTTATAAGTTGACATTATAAAAGGAAGCAAAAGAATATAATGATCTCTTAACATAATATTTTGCTTTTAAGAAGAAATATAAGCTTGTAATGGTCATGTGATAAGATAGGTTATCCTAAGTTACTTCAGTCCAGAGAAACAAAGAAAATATACAAAACAGAAACACCCTTCAGTTCTGAAAGTCCTTTAAAAGTTACTGTATAGAAGATATAACAACATGTTTTAGGCACAAAAGTTATTAACAAGTCTATCTGTGTTTTCCATACTTGATGACTAATGTATGAAGCTGTACATTTCCTCAAGAGTATTTACCTTCCAACTTGTTGATAAAATTATAACTGTAAAATAAAATGCCTCAATAAATTAAATAGAAGCAGCATTGAAATAAAAAAAAAACATACCTATGGATGGATGATGCTATAACAATTCTTATTTCTATTTTTTAAGTTTCTTAATTTCTTTCTACTTTTCTTTTTTTGTGTGTGAGACAGAGTCTCCCTCTGTTTCCCAATCTGGAGTACAGTGGCACAATTATGGCTGAGTGTAACCTCTGCTTTCCAAGCTCGAGCAAGCCTCCCACCTCAGCCTTCTGAGTATCTGGAACTATAGGCATGCACCACCACATTCAGCTAATTTTTGTACTTATTTTAGAAATGGGGTTTTACCATGTTGCCCAGGCTGGTCTTGAACTCCAGGGCTCAAGCAATCTACCTGCCTTGGTCTCCCAAAGTGCTGGGATTACAAGTATGACCCAAAGCACCCAGCCTAAGTTTCTTAATTTCTTTTAACCAGGGCTATGTATACAATTCTATAGCATGTAGACTATATCCTTCTCATTTAGCCTTGTCTAAGTTTTCCTCTTTATATATTTTCTTTATTATTAGCTGACTGTGTGCTTGCTTCAGCAGCACAAATACTAAAAATTGAATTATATTAGAGGATCCAGACACTTAAAAGCGTTTCTTGGCTTCCTCCTCTTAACTCAAACTCAGCAAAATTTAAATATATTACCTATTCAAAGTCTGGCCAGTGGGCTCTCTGTTTTTATAACTCTACCTCCGTTAGTACTCTTACTATCAAGGTTTTTCTCCTCTTCACCCACTCAAATTTTAAGCAATTAAAAACTCAATCTTCATGTAAATCAAAACTATAATGAGATACCACCACACTCAACAAAATGGCTAAAATTAAAAAAACTGATAACACCAAATGTTGATGAGGCTGTAGAGTTACTGGAACCCTCAAGTATTGCTGGTAGAAACGTAAAATAGCATAATCAGTTTGGAAAAGGTATGGCAATCTCTTATAAAGCTAAATATACTTCCATCCTACAACCCAGCAATTCCACTCCTAGGTATTTACCAGAGAGAATGAAAATGTATGTTTTCAAAAGATTTGTACAAAAATGTTTACAGTAGCTTTACTCATAATAATTCTAAATTGAAAACAGCCCAGATATATAACAACAGGAGAGTTGATAAGCTATGGTTATATGTGTACAATAAACTACTACTTAGCAATAAAAAGAGATACTGACATGTACAACACTATGGATAAATTTCAAAAATATTATGCCAAGTTAAAGCAGACTTACACAAAAAAGCACATACTATATGGTTCCACTTATACAAAGTTCTAGAACAGATAAAACTAATCTATGGTAGAAAAAACAAACAAAACAGTTTTTATTCTGTTGGAAGGTATGATGGATTAACTGAGAAGTGACATGAAGGAAATTTCTGGAGTGATGGGAATGTTCTGTATTTTGATAGGAATTTGGATTACACAGGCATATATTATCATTAGTGTACTCATTGTACACTTAAGATTTGTGCATTTCATTGTATGTACATTTTATATCAAAAGAAGAAAAACTATAAACAAATAATGAATTCTAACTAATGATATGCATGTTGATTGATGGATGAGTATGTGACAAATCGAGTACAGTAAAATATTAATGGTAAGAAACTTGGTAGTAAGTATATGGGCATTGATTTAACATTCTTTCAAGTTTGCTGTATGCTTGAAAATTTCATAATAAATTATTGAAGGCCAAACTCTCCCTTTATTCTTGCACAAAATATCTCCTTGCTTTTCACCAGGTAAGACTCACAGGCCACAGGCAGCTGCTACCTTAGGGTAATGAGGTCCTGAGGAATGAAGCCTGGTTCACATTAATTTCCCAATTCAAAGCCAAAAGAAGCACTGTCCTCACATGGAAAGGGCAAGAGTTCTGGAATTAAAACTGTTTCATCAAATTTCAACTAAAATCTGATTTTGCTTTGAGGAGGCCTCCAGCCAGAGCATTTACTTCACGGAGGAAAGGCTGGGAGTTATTCCTAGGTGTAACTTCACAACCTGTCCTCCTTTCCCTTCTCTCATGACAGCCCTTTCCTCCTTTATTTCCCTTCTTCTTACTAATCAAATATCCCTTACCATTACTTTAATTACAATCACTTATAATTACAATATTGTCATGTGTTGTGCACGTGACAAGCAATATAATTTATTAATATATTAAGTCACTGGGTTGTTTTGTTGTTGGAAATGTAGCTTTGTGGAAATCATCATGTCTTCATTTCAGACAAGACCTTAGAGATGAGCTAGTCTTCATTTACAGGCAAAGTTCTGAAATGCAGAGACCTGACAGCCTGCTGAAGTCACACAGCAGTGCTGCGGCTCTGCATAGGTACTGTGCTCCTGAGTTCCTTGCTGCTCTTTTCTACAAATCTACTGCTTTTCCCAATGCCATGTACTCCCTCTAAGTACTGGAAATTCCTCTGAAACTTGGCTGGTCACCCTGGTGAGATACACACATTTCCCTGACACTTGCATTTCAAGCCAGCACTCCTGCCCCTTTTTGTCATTTAATGTGCTGATGCAGCTGTTTCGATTTCCCCCTTTGTAACTAGAATTAGCTTTTGACAGAGTAGTTAAATTCCCAAAGTAGCATTTTCTTCCTTGCTGGGCTCTTTGTTGATTAGTCCCTGATTTCCCCTGTCCACAAATGCCACCCATCACCTGTGGACCGTGGAGAAACTATATGTGATCTGGCAGCCCTAATATCCTTATTGGGGCCAGAAAGCAGATCTTGACATATCAAGGTATTGACACAGCATACCCATACAGTCAGGTCATGAGATTATTGAGCAGAACAAGGCCTGAGACTTGTTCATAAAGGAGCAGAGAAAGGCAGCCATGGTCAGAAAGTAGAAATTTCACATAGATCCTGAAATGGCTCCAATGAAGGCATGTGGACATTGACTTCCAGCTGGCAGTCCTGAGTCCTTGTTGTCATTCGAGGCAATGAGGTAGCTGTTCTGATTTTCTACCATCACTAAAAAGTAGCCTTTGAACAAAAGAGTTAAATTCACAAGATACAACAAGATAACTCATACCTCAATGCCTTAGAAAAGACAATGCTAGCATCATTTATTTTTATAATTTCCAAGCACGAGTATCTATTCCACAAATGAGTCTAAAAATTACAAGAAATTAAGCAACATTTATATTAAAGCTCCAGCTAGTCAATAATCTTTGAGGCTTCTCTTTTCCTTGTTTGTAATGGGGTAAGAATATAAGTTTGCATCTTTTACACGTTCAAGTGCACTTCATCTATTATTTTGAGGAAGTTGCCAAGGTCTGTTCCTTCTTTATTACAAAAACTATACTTATAACTTAATTTGCAAATAAATATTGATAGTATATAAAATGATTTTTAAGAGCTCTTATTCCTGAGTCACACAATTTTGTGCTTGAATTCCAGTTTGCTCATAACCTTATTGTCTTAAGCCTTGTTTTTTTATTTGTAAACTGAGGATAATAATAACATATGTCACAGAGATTTGTTTGAAGATTAACTTAAACATTGTTACAAAACAGCACAGCACCTGACATATAAGCTTTCAATAAATGTGAGAAATTTTATTATTTTTGATATTATTGTATTAATATCATTGGGCTAAACTTTTCTCCAAGAGTGTTTATATAATTACTTTTTAAAGTCAATCCTCATTTCTTCAAAATCACAAAGATAGCTTCCTAATGCAGTTTGGGTAAATTGTCTTATTAAAATTCCTTTTATCCAAAACTAACCAACATGTTTGCAATTAATCAAATATTTTCATACATAGGATTCTTCATGTTATTAAAGCCCCCAAAAGAAATAGTAAGTCATTATAAGCAATAAATGTTTTGCAATAAAGTTCATGAAGAGGTTGAAATGGTCATATTAAACTCATCTAACACATGAGTGTAAATACTAACATTTCCATAGAAAAAAAAATATATGAGTAGCTCTAATCCCAAATATTTCACTAGCCTAAAACATTTTCATACATTTCTTTTATCTTTAAAAAAACCTCATTTTTCATATATCATCAGCTTAACACAATTGTAATGATGGTTCATAAAACCAGATTTCTCTACTACTTTAGAGGTTCTACAGAGTTGCTCCAGTGAACCTCTGAAGTGAAGATACAAAAAGAAAATCTAGTCATGGAAACTATGACAGAGAATGAGCCATCTCTTAATTAGAATCATCGAGTAAGTATTTTCTGTATCCAAAAAGCCCCAGGGGCTTAAAAACATTTGTTTTTCATAACCATAATAAAAACAACTGGTCATACTCAGAGGGTTTCCATCCTTCCCATTAATAGGCTACATTTTCAGAGAGGCTTCACATAAATTTATTTAAAAGATAATCTTAAGCAAAGATGTGTGACCACATGGCTAAGGCCAACCCTGTGTGTGTAATCAGAGTAAATGCCTGACAGGTGTAACAAAAGCCTCACCTCAGACACAACGGACTCAGTTTACAACATATTAATTAAGTACCTACTAAGTGCTAGATGCTGTTTTGATGCTAAATGTGCTAAAATAAGTAAGACTAGCTATTTCTGTCTTCCAAGTTCTTAAGAATCTAGTGCCAGAAAAAATGTGTAAATAAATGCCTTGACAGTCAGTTAAGATGAGCACCGTGATAGAAGCCAACATAAACCACCAACACCCCCTACTGCTAGCTCACTAATGTGAATTTCCCTTCAAAAAGATAAAGCTTTACACTGTATTATTGAAAATAATATTGAAAACAGAAATGTCCCAAGAGAAATAACACGTGAATGGAAGCCAGGCTAAGGCAGTGGTTTTAAATATGTGCTTCATTAATTTCATGTGCCTTGGGGCTGCTTCCTTCTTTCAATCAGAGAAGCTCAGCTCTTATCTGATTTACATATTTGAGCTCTTCCTAAGTTTTATTTTGCAGAATTTCTTTGCTGAAAAGTAAACACACACCAGCTAAGCAAAAAACAAATAAAGGTCTGAATAACAGTGCATCTGTGGAAAGAACCTGTTTGTAAACAGGTTCAGATGGAGAGAAGGATTCGAGTGCCAAGAAGTGGGGAGAAGCTGTAGAGAGGAGAAGCTGAAGAGGAGAGAAGCTGGAACTAAGGCCATCAGTTCTAGGATAAAGAGTTATGGAAGCTGGAAAGTAAGTAGAAGCTCTTTGGACAAAAACTTCAAATATAATAATTTATATTAATTTCATTACATGTAAGTGAAGAAAACACAAATTATTTCTAATTTCTTCCTAAAAAGAGTTAAAGAACCAAATAAAACCCAAATTTCAAGTGGCATCTGGTTATCATCTCCTAAAACACATATTCAACATGTTTTCTCATAATATATTCTTCATTAAGATTCAACCCTTCAGTGCCAAATTAAAGGCACTCTCTTGAGTTGTCTCTTATTGACTCACTTTCCCCCTTCCTTATTCTCTGGTCTTCTTTAACAAAGTATCTTGCCTTCTTTGCACCAAGAAATGCTAATAAGTTTCATATATACCTCAGACAGATTTTACAGGGTACTGCCCAAAAATCTTTCTATGTTAATATTTCTCAGACTGTGGTCAGGTTGCTAAGGAGATGTAGGGAAATGCCAAGCTCATAGCATCAAGGTCATGTGGGCATGACCTAAGGCAAAATGGAACTAGAGAACATTCCTCCTCCACTTCCTGGATCTTCCACCCTTTCTGACCTTCCCATCTTTAAAAATGTTCTGTGTTATCCAAATAAAAACAGAGTTAAAGTGATCATCACAGAGCTCTATTGGCAGCCCTGGGCAGATGCCAGCTGGCCTGTATCATATACTGTCATGGGTAACAGGAGCCAAGAGGAAGTAGCAGAACAGTAATAGCCTCAGCTCTATGTGCAGCACTATATCTTAGGATTGCTTGTATTTGTTGCCAAGTCTAGATTAACTCTAAAAGAAATATAATGTGTAATTAATAATAATGTATGGTATACCTGAAATTTGCTAAGAGAGGTCTTAAGTAGTCTCATCACACCAGAAAAAAAGCTAACTATGTGAAGTAAAAGACATTATAATTAGCTTGATAGTGGTAATAATTTTACAATGTGTATGTATGTTAACACACACGTTGCACACCTTAATATATATTCAATTTTTATTTGTGAATTATACCTCAATAAAGGTGGATCATACAGTGTAAACTGAATATGTAATTTATATGTAATTTAAATTTTTCTAGTAGACATACTAAAATAGGTGAAATTAATTTGTATAACATAATTTTCATAGAATATTTAAATAAAATACATCTAAATATTACCATTTCAACATTACTCAATATTTAAAATGAATTAGATATTTTACATTCTTTTTTGTTCCATCTTCAAAACTCTATATGTATTTTGTTTGTAGTTACATACATCTCAACTCACATGCTAAATTTTTATCAGAACTACTTAATCTGTATTTACATTTTATAAAATCATCACTTGAAAAAATAGATTTACATGCCCAAATTTGTTCCAAACATGCTTAAAGGTTTTCCAATAACTGAATTATCAGTTTTTAATTTTAAATTAAAATTCATTAAATTTAAATTAAATATTCAGTTCCTTAGTTTCGCCAGCCACATTTCAAGGACTGAATAACCCACGTGACAAGTGGATACCATATGGGACAGCACAATAAGTTAAAAAGATCTCTCAAAAGTTAGTTATTTTTAAATAAATGGAATGGAATAAATCCTTTCAAGATGTGCCAATAAGTGTAGTGCTCTGAGGGTCACTAATTAATAGAAAAGACTGGTTAAAACAGTTGGAGTGTTATGACTTGTATGTCAAGTTGTTAGGTAAGCATAGATACTCACATTTTGCTTTTTCAGGCGTAGCCTCTGCAGTAGTCATGAGGGGCAGCTAGGATGATCTTCTTTTTTAAAGTGTCAGCTCCAAGTCCTTAAACACAGTTACATTAAGTAATTCAGTGATGATAAATATTTATTTTTAGCTATTTCTTTTGCTCACTTATAGGCAAATAGGGTGAATGATTAAAAATTTTTATATGTCATTTCTGTGCTCTATAACCTTCAATGCCTTCCCCTCCAAAACACAATAACAATAGCTAGCACTGGGTAGGGCTCTGTAGTTTATTGAATGCTCATATACACATTGCCTTACTGGATCTAAGCAACCTGATAGGAACTATTATTATGAATATTTGGCAGATGTGGATATTGGAGCTTAGAGAAGTAAAATAACTTGTCAAGGTAAGAAGCTATGTAGTGGCATGTGCAAAATTCAAATCCAGATGTTTGGGCTCAAGACCCTATGCAGGTCTCTCTGATTTCCTACTACTTTCTACTACTTGCTTTCTTACAACTTTCAACTAATATCCATTAATACCTGGCACATACCTTATACACTCCTGCCCTCAGCTTAGGTTTATGCCAGCCTTCCACTCAGAATGTCTTGACCTCTCATCTATATTTATTTATATCCTACCTGCCCTCAAAGCCTAGGTTCAAATCCTACCTCTTCCATGACGACCCAGCCTCTGTTCCTGTGATCTGTTCCTCTCTTAAATACAGTAGTTATGTTGTCTGTGCCTCTCCCTATAAATTTATCAGATGCTGTCTGTGTACGGGGCTAAAAACACAGAGTGATCGACATATACTATATCTATATTCCCAATTTAGTCCTATATATTCCCAGTTAGACTCCAAATGCCTTGAAAACAAAACTATACTTTATAAAAGTAGTTCTCAATGCTGGATGACTATCAGAATCACCTAAGGAGTTTTTAACCATATGCCTAGAGTGGGACCTAGGCATCTGCATTTTTTAAAGTTTCCCAGAATATTTAAATGTTCAGTTAGAGGAATGAAATCTGCCTTGTGCCTCATCCTTCATGGTTCCCAGCTCAGTGCATTGCATTCTGGAGGTGCTCAATAACGGGCTGATTAATGGGTTCATTAGCTGAGCCCTTGTACATTTGACATTATCATTACTTCGAAAGCATTATCCAAAATGTATCAAATGCTACCTCTATAGCCAAGGAGTCAGTTACACCAGTGCATACTACTATATGCTCAAATGGCTTTACAATTAGAAATGGGAATATTAAATGCTTTAGCAGAGTTCCATGGAGGCCCTTGTTCTAAGAGTCTATGTATAATTGTTCAGTTGGCAGACTCCACTAACAAACTATGAGTTCAGAATTCAAAACCTATTAAATAATTTGGTAATTATTTCAGTAAATCTGTAAGCCAGCTTTGCCCTATGAAAGTCAGGACCCTGTAGCCTCACGCTCTTAGATAAAAGGCTACAACACTTTTCTTCAGCTTCTACCCAGAGGGGGGAAAATACTATTGCAGTTACAGTTTTAAAATAGCAAATCTGGAACATCCAAAAATGATTAAATCTCAAATTGTCAGCATCATCTCATGGGCTAGAGCACAGAACATGTTACCTTGTCTGCCTAGTTCTGCAAATGAATTGGGATAAATTAAAATACTGCATCTCCCTCAGCAATTAACAATCAGAACTCATCTTCCGGTCTGGCTTAATTACTGTCTTCTTTATTTTTAAGTATAAAAAGGAAATAGAAGTGTTTTGTGCTACATCATTTTCTTGTTTTAATCTCCATAGAAATGGACTCTTCTCTGGGTCTGTTGGCTCCTCCACCTTAATTCAGTGTGCCAGGAGTGTCAGCCTGCATTAAATTGGCTGGCAAGCAAGACATCCCACTGTCCTTTTAATGCAGAAAACTAGCCAAGCATCCTAAGGGGTGCTGGCATGGTAATGTCCCTGCAAACTTGAGGTGATCAGGGAGGACTCTGAGACAGGAGCTAGGAGTATAGAAAGGCCATGAAGGATGGAATTGCTTAGAAATGGGCACAATGACGCAAAATATCAGCAAATGGGGCCCCTCTCCACTTTAAGTCTCCAGCAGACAGTTACGAGACGCTGAGTCCTTCCTGATGCATCCATCAATTAATAAAAGCCTATTTAGTGCCTGAGTTGTGCAAGGGACTTGCCATTTATTTCAGGAGAAAAAGCCAAAAACATAAATCAAATTGTAAATAAAGATGCAAACAACATGGAAAAAAGTATGCCAGATGTCATAAGGAAATACGTGAGCTTTGTGAAATAAGTGATACAAATCAGTGAGTACTATGACTTCAAATGAGGACAACATCACCGAGGCCTGAGGTGACATAAAAGAGGGTTCAAGAAGAACTGAGCTACTTATACATGGAAGGGTGAGCACAGGGTTAATCAGAACCGAATGCTAGCCAGTACACCCCTGTAGTACTGACTACCAGTCCTGAGTGGATCAGAATGGCTAACTTAAGAGCAGAGAAGACAGGGAGGTGAGAGAAAAAGCACAAGCAAAGGCATGGAGGTGACAATACACGTAGTGTGGGGGACATCAAGTTGCGTGTCTATTTGATGGTAGCAGAGGGCTACATTTTATGCTGTTGAAATGGTAGAAGAACTGTTGAAAGTTTTTGAACAGGGCGTTGACATAACCAATGTTCTAGAATGTAACTTCCATAAAGGCAAAGATTCTGTTTTTCTCTCTGGAATCATCCATGCCTTGAACAAGGCTTGGCATTTAGAAGGATCTCAAAAAGCATTTGCTATTTGTATAATCAGTAATTATAGCAACAGCATACTGGACAGGGATGGCCTACCTTCTCACATTTCCTTCAGCACATCTGTGAAAAAGTTCTTTCACCCTTTCTTTTACAGTAGATGCAACTTAAGAGTCTCTGAAACTGGGCTGTAGGAGTGCTAAGGATTTCTAATTCTATTTCTACATGGATGAAAGACAAACAGAAGTAGAAACTATTTCCCTACTTTATCTTCTTAGCTTGACATTCCTAAAGTAGATGACTGATAAGACTTTAAGGCTGGGTGCAGTGGCTCAGTACGATAATCCCAGGACTTTGGGAAGCTGAGGAAGAAGGATTGTTTGAGCCCAGGTGTTCAACACAAGTCTGGACAACATGGTAAAACTCCTTCTCAACAAAGAATACAAAAATTAGCCAGGTGTGGTGCATTCATGTAGTCCCAGCTACTCTACTGGAGGCTGAGGTGGGAGGATCAGTTGAGCCTGGGAGGTCAAGGCTACAGGGAGCCGTGATCATGCCACTGCATTCCAGCCTGGGCAACAGAGTGAGACCCTGTCTCAAAGAAAAGAAAAAGAAAAAGAAAAAGACAAGACAAGACTTTATCATGGCCCTTATAATTCAGTATTCTTTGGCAAAAAAAAAAAAAATGCCTTATGGTAATTAGCAGGATGCAGGGAAACAAGCCATGCTCCAGGGATCTGGAAAGGCAGTTTCAGCAGTTGATGTTATAGCAAATGGAAGTCCTCATTTACTGCCCCAAACTTTCTCCCCACTGTCCCTCTACCTCAATCCTCCCAACCCCGAATCCTACTTTCACCCTTCCCCATTTCTCTATCTTAGAAATTGTACCTATATCCACTTAGTTGCTCAAGCCATAAATCTTTTATTTCTCCTATATTTTTGTCTACCATTTCCAGTTCATCAAGTCTTCTAGGTTTTTAACTAAAAAATACATCTGCTTCTCCCCATCTTCATCTCCCAGCCACAATCATTTCATTCTGGGACTGCTGAAATAGCTTCTTAACTGCTCTCTCAATTTCCACTCTTTCTCTGCCAATTTGTTCTCCACACAGCAGAACTCATCTTCTTAATTGTGTATCAGATTATATTATTTCCCTTCCATGGTTTCTGAACTTCATTTAAAATAAAACCTAACCTCTTGCCCTGAGCTCTTCTCTCTTATGAAACTGAGTATATATGAGTGATAAGCATAGGACTGGTATTCCACAACTCCACACAGAACTGAGCTAGGAAGCTTGGTTTGAATTCTCTTGGACTTAGTTTTCTCATTTACAAGGTAAAATTCTAGGACGAGAAGATCTCTAAGACCCCACCAGTTTCTAAAACTCTATTATTCCATTGCTTTTGTGTACTATGCTAAAAAATAGTTGGCTCCAAATCCAAGAAATCAAATGCATGGGCAAGAGTTCGTGCCTCCCTCCTGTCCTTCTCTACTTTACTCTGTGCTCTGTAACTCTGGAGCAGAATACCAATAAAAGCAGTCTAGACAGGCCACTTCTGGTCATGTCCCTAGTTGCAGGCCTCATCATATGTCTCTCAAGCCTAGGCCACTAGGACCTCCCTCCCAGCTTTTGTCCTAGCCACCCTTCTCTGATAAGTATAAGCCCCCTTCCACTTTTCCTCTACTAAGTCAACAAGGACCTTTAGGTTATTTTCTGGATTTTCTTTCTGACTTCTGTCAAGTCTCCTGGTGTCTTGGACCAAATCATCAGATCTGCTAGCACCAAACAATAGGAATAAGAAAAGAGAAAGGAGAGCAGTTAAAGAAAACCAAACAGAACAAGTCCCAATGAGGGCCAATATAACAGGGTCAATACTAGGCATCTAAAATGTGCAAAGGTATACAGTCATTTCTCTGTATATGAAGGATTGATTCCAAGACCCCTGTAGATGTCAAAATCTGCAGATGCTCAAGTCCCTTATGTAAAATGCCATAGTATTTGCATGTAACCTATGCATACCCTCCCATACAGTTTAAATCATCTCTAGATTATTTATAATGCCTAATGCAATGTAAATGCTATGCAAATAGTTCTAACACCATATTGTTTAGGAAATAATGACAATTAAAAAGTCTGCACATTCAGTACAGACACAATTGTCCATTTTTTAAAAATATTTTCAATCCATGTTTAATTGAATCTATGTATGTGGAATCCATGGATACAGAGGTCCAACTACAGTAGATGAATAAGGAGAAGAAGAAATAAGGAGAATAAGAAACTTATAATTGCATAATTAAATTATAATTCAAACTTGTGAGAGGGCCATAAAATGAGTTGGAAAGAAGATACTCTATGAATTTATGATTAATATCAGGCTAGCTAGGAACCCAGGGACCACATGGAACAGTGGGAAGCTCATGAAATTATACTCCTTTCCTGATGCAGAAACCTTCCTCTAAATCTCTAATTAACTCAGGTTAATATATAACCCAGAACCAGGAAGTGGGAAGGAAAGAAAATAAATGAATCATTAGGATATCACTTTAGCCTACACAAAGCTCAGAGTCTAGGAGCACTGTGATGAGAGCAAACTTGGATTTCAATACTGATTCTGCCATTGCCAAAGTCATCTGAAGCAAACCAATTAATCTCTCTGAGTCCTACCTCCTTGTCTAGAAGCAAAGTATTTAAAATAGACCCATAATATTAAAAACAGCAGCTTCAACTTATGTTTAAAGGAACTCATAAGTCTCAGAAGTCAATGAGAATAACTGGTGGAAAGCCTGGCTGCTCAGACTGAAGAGGATCTCATGGGCTCTCCCTGAACTGTCCGTCACTCCCAATTACCTCCCATCCATCTTCAACCCCAGCATTCCAGGTTCAGAGGCTCTCCATCAATGACTTCAAAGGTACCTTCTGGATATAAGTTTTCACTATTTCATAAAATAGATGTTATGTTCTGTTCTTTTATGGGTATGCATGGACACTTACATTAATTAAGAGATCTCAAATATTCCCAGCTTTACATGAAATATTTAAATCTTTAAATCACAAAAAAGCAGTTATTAATACATTTCAGTTCTCAACTCATTAAAAAGGAGATGTTAATCTGAGAACACTCTCCCATCACACTTTAAAATTCTTACTCTTTTTGACTAAAATGCACTCTTTTTTTTTCACCTTTTGCCTCTATTAATGGGTAAAACCAACGATTCTGAGCCATATTCAACAAGCTATGGAGTTTTTCTGTGATTTAATTTTAGGATTTTGATACAGTTATGTATAAAATAGGATTTGGCAATACATGAACATGTACATTGAAGGTCACTGAAGATCAAAGCTTACCAACAGATGATGGGCTGGGGTTGGTGAGACAAGGCTATCATTCATAGTGGTTAAGTGGAGTAACTTGGGGGTAAAAAGGAAATGATCAATGTTAGACGGAGCCATACTTGACTAGAGATCAACTACTAGAATAAATTGAAATACTGAATTTTTAGTCTATGTATTATCCACAATTCTAAGCACAAATATACCTTACAATATAAAGAACTTTTACAAATCAATGAAAAAGACAGGCAGTTGAATATAAAAATAGGCAACCAAATGGGAAAGAAGCATATGAACAGATATTCATTCAAAACTCATTCATCAACCAGGAAACACAAATAAAACCATGACCATCACACACACCCAAAATAATGGCTTCTTAAAAAATATCAAATGTTGAGAAAGATATAGAACTACTGAAATATTCACACACTGCCTGTTGCAGTGTTAACTGGTAATCTTTAGGAAACTATTTGGTATTATCTTTAAAAATTGAATCCATAACTATGACCCAAACCTCAGACTCCCAACAGAAAGGCTTATGATGTGTAGCAAAAGGCACATGTAAGAATGATCACAGCAGTGCTATTTGTAACAGCTAAAAACTAGAAGCAACCCAAATGTCCATTGACAGTAGAATAGATAATTTGCATTTTATTTATACAATGGAATATTTCACATCAGTGAAAATAAACTGCTATACTCAATGACATAGTATATTCTCACATATATTACTTGGAAAGAAGCCAGCATAAAGAGGACATAATCTATGTTTTTAATAATATAAAGTTCGAAAACAGGCAAAACTTACTAATGACAATAGGAAACACGATAATGGTGACCTGTGAGGAAAGAATGCAGGGTCTGAGGTGAGGAGCACAAGGAAGGCCTCTGGAATACCCTCCAGAGGATGGGCATTTCTTTATCTGAGGGTGATTATAGAGATGTGTTCACTTCATCAATATTCATTGAGCTACACACAGGAATTGTGCACTTTTCTGATTATATGTTATAAATCAATTACAATTTACTTAACAATAATTATATACACTTTATTAATGTTTCAGTATAACCTATTAGAACCCTGAAAATACTACCCTAGTCATTGCAGGTAGTTCCATTTCTCCTCTTACACTCACTCAAAAGAAATATGAAGCATAGAGCTTTGGTACAAGCCACCAAGATCTGTGCTGGATTGTAAGCTCCACCAGGGCAGGAACTAGTTGTTTAAATTTCTTTTGTCTCCCATAAGACTGAGCACATGACTACCCAAGTAATAAAACTCTATAAAAACTATCTATTTGAATTCCTGCAAAGAAGTCCTAAAGCATTAGTATTTTAATCTTCTTAGTTTTCTCAGAGTTCCTAATATTTATCTGGAAATTCCACTACTACTGAAATGTATGTAAAACCTGTCATGAATTTTTGTACTGTGAATAGTGGGCTTTGCTTATTTAATTTTTTCCCTCTTGTTATCTTGATAAGATTTTGATTGGAAGACCATAATTATCCAATGAGGGGCTAAGTACTTTGATTCAAAGCGAGTGATAAAGAAACACACACACACACACACACACCAAAAACTGGTTTCAGAAAAGTTCACATTATTCCACATTTTTCTTACCTGAAATTCCCATTCCGTCATTGAATACAACCCTCATATGCAAGAGAAAGGCAGAGGTGGGGGTAATAGAGTGAGGCTTTTCTTGAACAAAATGTTAAAATATTAGAAGCTATGTCTTACTGTAAATTTTATTTCTGGGGAATTTCAGTTAGAAATGTATCTGTTAGGGCATATATGTCTAAGAACAGAAAAAGTAATAAAAGCCTTCTTCCCTTAGCACTCTGCTATATCAGAAATGATTTCAAAGTATTTTATAAAGAGTCCCACATCAATACATGCAGTTACGCCTTCACTGATAATTGTGGCATGTTATGACTGTTTTTCTTGTGATTTTCACAGATTAAAACAGTGCTGTTATAGAAGTACATTCTCCCAGTTATTAATCTCACATGCCTTAAATAGAAGCCATTAACATCTTATAAATAACAATAAAGAGAGAAAATTTATAAAGCATTCCCCGCTGAGATGTTTGGGACACTATGTTAACAGTTAAAGAAAACAATGAAAACACCATAAAGTTAATTACAACAAATTAAATACAATAAATTAAAGGCCAAAACTGTTCAACTGTTTCAATAGAATTATGCTGCACTCAGAAATAGTGATGTTAAAGAGCAAAATCTAGAAATTTGAGCAAATCATGAAATATTGCAAAATTCTGGCTTATATGTTCTGTTTTCTTTTTTATCTCTATAACCTTATAAAAACTAGCTAATATTTACAAGGTCTGAAATGGTTTTGGAGCGTTTATATGTAAGGGACAGTTTCAAGGAAAACAACTTTAAAATTGAAAACAGTCTTGGGAGTTGTCTTGTTTAGCCTCTCATTTTACAGGGGAGGGAAGAGCAACATAGGGATATAAGCGATTTCAGCTTAACACTGGATTTGTGAATGAACTGGAACCAGAATATGGGTTTCCTGATTCCTGATGAAGCAAGAATCCCCCTGATGAAATTCCAGGATTTTCCCCTCCGTGAATTTCCCCTCCGTGAACTTTCTTTACCTTCTGCTCCCTGACTCAACTCTCTTATTCTACGTTGTTCTAACAGAGACAGTATGACGTCATGCTGAAGAGCAGGGACTTGCTCAGATGGGACTGGGTTCAAGCCTGGGCTTCATCACTTCCTAATCAACAGCCTTAGGCCTTGAGTAGTCAATTCATTCCAGTCTGCCTGAGATTTTCCCGGCTTTAAAACTGAAGGTCCTGAATCCTGGGAGCTGCATAGTCCCAGAAATTAGGATGGCAATTTTCTTAACCCTCATAGACTAAGCTCTTTCATCTGTAATAATCATTAAATAATCTTCATATCTCACAGGGCTACTGCGAGACCAAATGAATGAATGTCTAAAACATTTAGTACAGGTCTACACCTGGTCCATTCAGTAAGTACTTGTTTCCATATTTGTTAGTTCTTATTGGATCTTATTCTATATTGGAGACATAAATTTGAGAGTAGTTTAAACCAGAGATTATATGTAAAACCAAGAGAGAGAATGAGTTCTCTGAGAAACAGGGCAAGCAGCAGACTCAGAGAGGGTGGGAATAGCATAGAAAGAACAGAGAACATAAAGGATGGCGAGTGCCTCAAGGCCATATTCGTCAACATCATCAAAGAAGAAAAGAAGGGAATTCTAGGGACATGATATGCGTGGAAGGACTTAGTAATAAACTCTACTCTTGAGTCTATAAATATGTGTGGATTCTGTAAAGAATTAAAACAAAAGTAAGAAAGAGAAAGGATAAGAGATCAATAGGTATGATATTTTGCATACTACATGGGTGACTTTAGAAACATGAAGAGTCCCCAAGAAAGCAAATATTGTCCACAATTAACACATTATGGATGCATACAGTACCATGTCTAACATTCACATCTTTCTAGGAAAAAAGAAAAAATCCCTGGGAGGAATAACACATTGAGTAACTATTATCAAAGCACCTATCTTTTTCTCATCAATATCTGGCTGAAAGGCCAGGCACAGGTGACTCACGCCTGTAATCCCACCACTTTAGGAGGCCGAGGAAGGTGGATCACCTGACGTCAGGAGTTTGAGACCAGCCTGGCCAACATGGTGAAACCCCATCTCTACTAAAAATACAAAAATTAGCCAGGCATGGTAGCATGCACCTGTAATCCCAGCTACTCAGGGGGCTGAGGTAGGAGAATTCCTTGAACCTGGGAGGCAGAGGTTTCAGTGAGCCGAGATCATGCCACTGCACCCCAGCCTGGGTAACAGAACAAGACTGTCTAAAAAAACGAAAAACAAAAAAAACCACTGAAAGTTTTTCCCTAAGGAATGAGACAAGCATAAATAGGGTAGGGACGTACTTTTAGTCATCTTCAAGGGCCAGAAATAGAAAATAAATACAGAGGGGTGATGGGACTGAAGCTGTGGATGCTGTCCCCAGGTCCCAGAAGCAGGTAGAAGCAATCTGGAGTTCAGCTCCAGTGTAGTAACAAGAACTCAGAATAATTCTCACACGACATAGGGGATCACAGCCTGGCTCTGCTAAAAGTGACAGCTGAAAAGAAGTAGAAATGCAACTTCCCACTGGTGCTTGATACAGGGGGTTATCACAAGCTCCATGTTTGGAGAGGGAGAGGAGACAGACATGTCTCATCACCATGCCCGTGCCACACCACCACTGGCTCAGAAACAGGTTTGAAATATCACTATCAAAGGGACAGGAGCCCCAAGGAACCAATATAAGATCTGGTTCTGGACTGGGAACCCAGTGGCAACTACAAAACTGTGAATCAGAAAGTGGTGAGCATTAGAAGTAAATAAAACATAAAAAATAATAAAACTTACTACTCTATATAAGCCTGAAAATTATTATGAAATAATTTAAAAATTATTAAACATATGTCCAAAACTAACACTAGAAAAGACAGCCAATAATATCAATAAGATCAACAATTGGAATAGTAATTCACTCCATAGGAAATGAAAACAAAAATATGAAAAAGAATTTTAAATAAGTAGGTTAAGACTCTACCAAGAGACAGAGGAGGAAATAATGCCTCTAAAAAAGAATATAAAAATATGAAACAAAATAGCCAGAAACAAAATAGAGATATGAAATAGAACAAATTGGAATCCTTTAAATAAAAATATATTCTTTCAAAAATTATATAAGCTTGATATACAGAATAAAATCTGGATTGGACACAGTATAAGAGAATCAGTGAGCTAGAAGATAACACTAAGGAGTTTCCCAAAAGTTGATGAAACGAGATAGAGAAGGAAAGATGAAATAACAATGAAAAGATATAAAGGAAAAATTGAAAGATTCCAATATGTGTATAAAGGAAGCTCGGAGCGGGGGTGGGAAATGGAGGAAAAGCAATATTTGAAGTAGCATATTGAAAAATGACATGAATGAGATTAAAAGTACATTCCAGATGCCAAGAAAGAATAACAATAAATCCACACCTAGACACTTCCTAGTAGTATCAGAAATGAAGAAAAAAAGAGTCATCTAAGCTGATTATCTCCAATTTCTCTCTTCCCATTCTCTTTTGAACTGGCTCTCACCAGGCTTTTGCCCTTGCTACTTTATCTAAACTGCTTCTAGTGAACTCTGTGATACACTACTCAGAGGCCCCAAAGAACTTATTACCCAGCTGCGAGCAATGCTACCAGATTACAGTCCACGGCTTTGCCCTTCAGAATTGCCCTGGCTGAGGAGTCACATCATTACCTTACAGGGCAGTCCAATATCAGTGACTAGTCAAATAGGGTTTATGCAGACTCAGATAACTTGTCCCAACTCAGGACAACTCTGAAGGGTCAACTCAACATCAAAGCTCCCCCACCCCCACACCGCCGGGAGTCTTCACTACACTGCATTGCACCTCAATTTCTCCCTCTGACAATTCCTGCTTTCTTCCTTTCGAAATCCAGAGATGGCTATTTCAAGAGCACTAATTAACAAACATCTCTCTCATCTCTATGTCAGAGTGCCTTTCTGGGGAATGCAACTTGCCATTCATGGATCAAGGTCGCCAATAACCTTCATGCTGTTAAATCTAATTTGTCAATCTTAGTCCTCATCTTAGCTGACCTGTTAACAGCATTTTACGTATTTTATCACAGTCTCCTTCTTGAAATATTTTCTTCATTTACCTTCCAGGGATTTCCAGTGTCCTAGATTTTCTGTTACCTTCTCTTACTTCCTTTTCAGTCTCTTATGCTAGTTCCTTCTCATCTCATTGACCTCAACATATTGGAATGTCCCAAGGCTCAGGCCTTGAATCTCTTTTCTTTTCCACCACATACATTTATTTTGTGATTTAGTCCCGGTTCATGGCTTTCAATACCATCTCTATGTTGATAACTGGCAAACAGATATTTTTATCCTGGGCCTCTCCCCTTGGCTATCTCACGTCTTCATTTGGATGTCACCAAGTCATCTCAAATTTTACACATCAAAACAGTTTCTGATCCTATTCTGATGATTTCCCCCTTAGCAAATGACATCTCCACTCTTCCAGTTACTGAAGCCAGACAATCGTCCTTGGCTATTCTCTGTTTTGTACATCCCACATCCTATTCATTTGCTAATCCTGTCAGCTCTACCTTCAAACTATATTCAGAAGCTGATAGCTTCACAACACCTTTACTATTAACACTCTAGCTGAAACCACTGTTCTCTCTTACCTGAATTATTAGAATAGCCTCCTAAGTGGCTTAGTTCTACTTCCTGCCCCTATCCATGACCTACACCCAACCCAGCAACCAAAGGTATTCAAATAAAACACAAGTCAGACAATATCCTCCATTCAAAAGCTACTGATGCCTTCCAGTAACAATGGAGTAAATACAGAAATCACCATGTCCCCATGCACCCCTACATTATCTGTGGCTAGCTGACCTCATTTTCCCTCCAGCCCCTCACTCCCTCTCCTGGTGTCACACAGCTTTCTTTCCCAGCTGCTCTGGTCAGACTAGGCTTGCCCCCACCTGAAGATATTTGCATTTGCTACTTTATTTGCCTGAAATGTTCTTTTGTCAGATTCACAAGGTACCAACACTTCACTTCTCCCAGGTGTGTACTTAAATACAGCGTCTCCGTGAGGCCTTCACCAGCCACCCATTCATGATCACAACCCTCCCTAAATCCTTCCTAATTTATTTTCCTCCTTTACACTAACACGATTTAACATATAATATATATACTCATTTATTATCTGGCTCTATATGACAGAGACTGCTAGTTGATTCCCAAATGTATTTTCTCTTCCTCCTGGACCCATAGCTGGACTACTTTTTCCAGGTGCCCTTGAAGTTAAAGTGTGGCAAGTGACTTACTTCTGGCCACCAGAAAAAATGTGATCAAAGTAAGTGCTCCTTGCAAGCCTGGTACCTAAATACCCTCCATGCAATCCTCTATGCTCTTTTTCCTCCCTGTCTGCTGGAAAGGAGGTAACCCTAGGACACCATTGGTACCAAACTCCAAATGTAAAAGATGGCAGAGTCACATAGCAGAAGAAGAAGACTGTGTCTTTTAATAATTGTTTGGAGGAGAGCTGTCTAACTGGGACAGTATGATGAATAAAAAATAAA
The DNA here is from genome assembly GCF_003255815.1 of Theropithecus gelada. NCBI lineage: Eukaryota > Metazoa > Chordata > Mammalia > Primates > Cercopithecidae > Theropithecus > Theropithecus gelada. The sequence continues at coordinate 146,740,626 of NC_037672.1, forward strand.
ATCCCAAGTAATCAAGCTACTGATAATTAGGAGTTTAATTTATTATAGCATCTAGCTTTATCTTAGCTTATATATTCACTCCCTAGACTGCAAGGTTAATGAATGCTGGGATTTTTTACTGCTTTATTCACTGATGTATCCCCTGTGCCTACAACACTAATTGGAAATCAATAAATATTTGACGAATAATGAATAAAAAAATTCTCACATAGAGAAAAGATAGGCTATCTAGAAAAGGATGGCAACTTTGATAAAAAGAACTCTTGACAGCAATGATAATTAACAGAAGACAATGTTTTAAAACATCTGGGTGAAAATACAAATAAATATAAAATTCTAAATCAATCTAAACTGTCATGCAAAATTGAGAACCAAATAAAGACTTTCCAAAATACTAAGTCTAAGAAATCATACAACACACCTAAACACATAGATCCTCAAAAGTGCTGCTAAAAAATAAGCTTTACAGGAAGAAAAAAAATGAACTCAAAAGAATGAATGGAACACAAGAAAAAAAATAGTGAGCCCAGAAATTGATGTTTATAACTATGCTAATAAATGTTCATCTTCATAAATTTAAATAGCTATTACCCACAAAAACTTAAAAGAGCAATCAGTGTGGATTTTTTTCATGTAGACCTAAAATTTTAAGTTCAACAACCAAGAAGGGGGAAAGAAGGCACAGAAAGGAGGAGTTAGTGGATTAATGGTTTCGGGTCCTTAGCTTGTTTAAGAAGAGGATAAATAGACCGAACAACGTTTAAAGAAAAAGTTAGAGACAAATATTCCCATAGAAATGTTAAAGGTAACATTTAATAGAATAGAAATATAATGTATAACTCCCAAACTACCAGAGAAACCACATAGTAATTTTTGAAAATGCTTAAATAAGGCCAAAGATGAGAAAAAAAAAAGGAAAAAGGAAGATAAGCAGAAGCCTAAATTGAGATGTCAACAAAAATATAAATTAATAAGTACAATAAGATAAACAGATTCTATTCATCTATCAACAGAGATTACCAAATAAGATAATACAAATACAATTCAGCTCAGGTTGGCTATAAAAGACATATTTAAAACCAAAGAACATAGGTTGAAAATTCCTGAGAAAATAAATACCAAGAAATAATAACAAAAAATTTTGTAGCAATAATGTTATCAGATAAAATAGACATTAGTTGAAAAATTATTAATAGGGATAAATAGGTATACCCAATTATGATTAAGGGAACAACAGTTCCAAGAAGATAGGGAAAACATGAATGTATACGTACCTAACAAAATAGTTCCAAACTTTTTAGCACACACAAATTAGAAAGAATTTAGATCTAGTATTAGATATATTCCTCATATTGTGTGTGTGTGTGTGTGTGTGTGTGTGTGTGTATTTCTGCAGAGAAAATACTCATTCTTCTTAAGTACATGTGGGGCATTTACAAAAAGTGTTCACATTGTAAGTCACATGAAATGTCTCAATAAATGTTAAATGTTTGAATAATACAATTGTTAAAAATGAACAACAATGATAGCTTATTAAAACATACTCCTGAATAACTCATTGAATAAACCATAGATCAATAGCCAACACAACAAGACAAAGTTTGAAGACTGGCACTACCTTATTTCAAGTCTTAATATAAAGCTATAGTAATCAGGACAATGTGTTATTGGTAAAAGAATAAAAAAGTAGATAAATGGAACAGACTGGATAGCCCAGAAATACATCTACATATAGTCAGCTGATCTGTGACAAAGGAGCTTTTGTAGCAATAATATTATCAGACAAAATAGCCATTAGATGAAAAATTATTAATAGGGGTAAATAGGGATCGATGGATAAAAGACAGTCATTTCAACAAATGGTATGGAACAACTGGACATCCAGATGCAAAAAACAAAGAATCTAAACACAAACCTTAAACCCTTCTCAAAAACTAACTCAAAATAGATCACAATCCTAAATGTAAAATGCAAAACTATAAAACTCCTAGACAATAACAGGAGAAAAATCTAGATATCTTGGTTTGGTGATGACTTATTAAAATATAACACCAAAGTTATTATTCATGAAAAAATAATTGACTTAAGCTATATTTTATTAAAATAAAAACTTCTGCTCTGTGAAAGACACTGTCTTGAGAATGAGAAGACAAGTCACAGACTAGGAGAAAATACTTGCAAAATATATGTCTGATAGAGAACTGTTATTTAAAATATACAAAAAATTCTCAAAACTCAACAATAAGAAAACAATCTGATTTTTAAATGGGCCAAATATTTTAACAGACACTTCACCAAAGAATATAAATGAAAAGATGCTTCACATTATACATCACCAGGGAAATGCAAATTAAAACAATGAGATACCACCACACACTTACTAGAATGGCCAAAATCTAGAACACTGACCTCATCAAATGCTGACAGGATGTAGAGCAACAGGAACTCACTCATTGCTGGTGGGAATGCGAAATGATACAGACACTCTGGAGGGCAATTTGTCAGCTTCTTACAAAACTAAACATGCTTTGACCATGTATTCCAGCTATAGCACTCCTTAGTATTTACTCAAAGAGTTTAAAACATGTCCACATAAAAGCCTGCATATGAATGTTCATAGTAACTTTATTCATAATTGCTAAAACAGAAGCAACCACAATATTCTTCAGTAGAATGGATTATTATTCAGGGCTAAAAAGAAATGAGTTATCAAGCCACGGAAAGACATGGAAGAAACTTAAATGCATACTACTGGGTGAAAGAAGCCAATCTGAAAAAACTACATACTATATAAGTTCAACTATATGACATTCTAGAAAAAGCAAAATGATTGAGACAGCAAGCAGATCACTAGTTGCCAGGGGTAAAGGGAGAGGGAGAGATGAATTAATAGAGCACAGAGGATTTTTAGGGCAGTGAAATACACCATGTAATGATGCATACATGTCATTATATATTTGTCCAAACCCATAGAATGTATAACACCAAGACTGAACTCTCATGTAAACTATGGGTGTTGGGCAATAATAATGTGTCAATATAGGGTCATCAATTGTAACAAATATATCACTCTGGGGAGTGATGTCAATAATAGGGGAGACTATAGTATAGCCTCATGAAATAAACAGATCACACTCACTTATCAATAGAGATTACCAAATAAAACAAATAAAATTCAGCTCAAGTGAGTTTAGGTGATATACAGGAAATCTCTATGCTTTCCTCTTAATTTTACATAAAGCCAAAACTTCTCTTAAAAAATTAAATATTTTTTTTAAAAAAAAATAATAGATCACAAGGGAAATTATGAAATATTTAGAATTGGGAGTAAACAGAAACACAATAAACTATACTTATGAAAAGCAAAGTAATATCAAAAAATAAATTAATTGTCTTAAATATATTTATTAAAACAAAAATAAGTATTTAAACAAGCATTCAACTTTAACAGATACAAAGCAAAATATATATTAAATTCAAAGAAAATAGAAGAAAGAAATTTGTAAGAGTAAAAATGAATAGAAAACAACTACAAAATATGGCACAACAGAGATTGTGAACAAAATCAAAACTAGGTCTTTGTAAATATTAACAAAATATACAAACCTTTAGATAGGAAGAAGGAAAGAAGGAAGGAAGGAAGGAAGGAAGGCAGGCAGGCAGGGAGGGATGAAGGGAGGGATGAAGGGAAGGAGGGCAACGAAGGAGGCAGGGAGGAAGAAATAAGTAATATTAGGAAAAATGGCAAGGCTGAAGATCATGGGGAGAGAAGTCTAGATTTTGTTCGGGTACTGGGTGGACAAAATAGGCCCAGTTAAAGGAGGACAGCAAGGAAGGCCCAAACATTCAAGAGCAGCACAAAGGCAATGGGTCTTACATTGAAAAAGAAATAACAGAGAATAAGGAAAAAAGACCACAAAGAAGAGCATGAAATATACCAACAAGAAAGCCAAGTGAAGAGTGGCATAAGTTAACCATATGCTAGCTCTTCAAGTATTTTCTTTCTAAGTAAAACGCTGGCGTTACATAAAATAAAAGCAATTTAGAATAATATGACTTTATTAAGAACTATTTATACAAGATGAAAATACTACAGCAGAAGGTTGAAAGTGAACTTAATTGTCCTTTTATACATCTGAATAGCTCATTAACAGAAATCAAGGTAGTTATTAAGAAAGCACAGCCAATCTTCCTCCAGAGAATGATCCCTAATCCAACTACTCACTAAGGGTCTGGTTTCAGATTTCTTGTGCTGGAAAATGCTTTTTAGCCCAGAAACAATGATTATTTTATTTGATTTTTACTAAAATGTACAAATAAAATCTACCAATGAACTCAGTGTTATATTTATGTTTATATATATTAATTTACTTATATTTGACATTTTTCTGAGATACACCAGAACAGAGTAGATAAAATTACAAAGTCAGTCAAAAAATATTAAAACCAGATTTGGCCTAAATACTCTCCTCTTGGAGATATTTTTTCCCTACACAGGACTCCCAAATTATGCCCAAAATCTTTTGCATTTTAACAAAGGAAATGTATCAAGGCATTGATCACTTGCTTTTAGAGAATATGTCAAAGAAAATATCAGGTATCAGAGGACAGAGAATTTTGTAAAACAAACTTTCCTGGTATTTCTAAAATCACAATATAAAGGGGGGGACCACTGCTATTCTGCCAAGTCCTTGGGCTAAGAATACCTTTGATACATACGCCAGCATGTGAAACTAAATAACAGTGACAAATAAATGATATACAATCTAGCTTTCCTTCACATACAACCTTATTACTAAATATTAAATAATCATAAAAATCCCCTTAATCATGGATCTATTGATGGATCTCTTTTGATAAAAGTCCCAGTGTTTATAAATAATCTAATAATAAATAACCCCAAACCACATTTCCAGCTCAAAGTCCCCATGCCCTTACTAACGCTCAACATGCTTGGGCAAAGGTGAACTCACTTCCTATTCCCAACACAACTACCACCCTGTGCTCTCCTCCTTCCTTAGTTTTGCTCATGCTGCTTTCTCCAATATTGATTTTCTTTAGAGGAACATACTGAATCCTCCTCCACAAAATTTTCTGCTTTTGTTCCTCCACATCAGAAGTCTTTCTTCTCTCATAAGAATCCCACAGCACTTACACTATCTATCCTCTCTAATACGTGTCCTTTTAAATCTTGTAGTGTGGTTATCTGTGTGCACATATTATTTCCCCCACTACACTTGCAAGAGTCTTAAGGATAATATTTCTATCTGAATTATCATAATATCCCTCATAGTTCCTAGGAATACTCTCTAATACAAGTGGTCAAAACTATTTGCAAAACAATTGATATAGCAATAAATTGCAGTGATTTTGTTAGTAGTACAAAAACTAGTTCCTCAGAAATATATGTGCCAAAACTATGTCTAGCTACTGACTTCTTGTATGATATGACTAATTTTCTGGGACCTTAATTTCTCAAATATGTATGGTATTAATTAAGAGCAGTAAAAACTTTTTAACTTATAAAATTTATTTAAAAAGTTACATGATATACAAAGTAAAAACTAAGGTCTTTAGAAATTAATGTAGATGTTACTGTAAGTATCCTCCAAAAAAAATCAACCAGCTAGCTTATCATAAAGAACTGAAGAATTGATCTCCATTGACAAGGCTTAATCATCAGTCAGGAAAATATCTCTAGGTAAGGGGGTACTTTAAGAATGTGTGAGACACAAGAGGTCATAATTTTTAAAATTTTAATAATTAAATGTCCAAGCTTCCCAAAATAATTTTCATGATTAAAGGGTAAAAGATCCAGGCATGCTCAGTGATGAAAAAGAAAAAAAAAAGACTGAGGAGGCAGGATAATAGCTGTCACAGTTAGGGAGGACAGGACTCAAAAAATTATTAGGGTAGCCAAATAAGAAATGATAAAGTTAAGATACAGTAAAACAAGTTTAAGCAAAATATTAAGAAAAACTGCATGGTGAATCTTTAAAATTGTATCTAAAAGCTTGAAAAATATGACAGGGGAAATTCTTTATTGGTAGGGAAAATGGAGGGATATGCAAGTTTTAAAGTAATGAACAGAACAAGATCAGATTAGGAGAGCAGGCCCTTCCTAACAAAGACACGTGCATTGAAGACAAAGGTTGCAGTATTTCTATATTAAAAAGGTATTGTGATCTCCTAGGCTCTGCTCACCTCTCCTCTCTATAAGACAATCAATGCCAGGAGGGAAATTACATTTAATTTCTTTATTATTTAATAAATTTTGGGTGGAGTTCCACGTGAGGGATTTGAAAAAATAATTCCCAGTTCAGATTAATTTATTAAAAGCCTATTCAATTGTAAGTCAGGGGATAAGGTTCTCCACAGACCTCTATCCTCTATAACATTTAACAAACAAATCCCTTAATACTTTATTTGAATCACCTTTCCTAATTACTCTTATAAGGATTTCTCAGAGATGTTAATCCCTTGCCACATAGCAATTTTTAGTAGCAGCTTTATAAAAGTGTTAAATTTAAATACATATTTACATGAGGTGCACACATCCTCATGTAAATATATATTGAGAATTGTATGTATTACAACCAGTTCCATGCCCCTATAACTTCATACTCCATAGGAAGTTAAATTCAAAAGACTATGGAGTGCATTCAATTAGTCACATTAAAATCTAATTAAATTTCATTTAATATTGGCCTTCATCCTAAAAATATTATGGCTTTGTATTTGTACAGAACTCATCATCATCATCATGGTCATCACCAGGAAGCAATAATGTGGACAGCATATTATACCAACTGGCATACAGTATAGCATAATTTATATGACATCAGTAAGAACAAACAAAAAAGCCTCATCTGCATCCTAAACTATTAGTTGGAAAGATAGACAAGCAGATGCCAAATCCAGATATGGTGAAATAAACATCTGCGTCATCACAGAATATTATTTTTTTGCATGTTGAGTTGAGCATATACACAAAAATCCATGCAAAAGATGAGATTTTTAAGAGTTTTCTAGAGGAGAAAAAGAGGCTTAGAAAAGCACAATGAGTGGAGGAGCCCCTCCCCTAAACTACAACTTCAGAGGGAATCTCACAAAAGGCTGTAAACTAGGATAAACTGGTATGTGAAGGCCCCAGGGTATGACCGTTACTATGCTAAGCCCTTTAATACATTATGTTATTGAAAAGCTACATTTAATAATAATTGCTCTGCATTTAGTACAAATAATCTCAATTTCTTAGCTAGAGACTCTGGGGTCTGGGGAGAGCCAGTGACCTGTCAAGGCCGAAGAACTACAGTGGCAGAGCCAGGATTCAATCCAGACTCCTCTGACTCCAAAACTCAAGCTCTTAACTTTTGGGTATGCTGCTTTTCACTATGAAGTGAGTGAAGAGAAAGTCCTGCAAAAAGATGCAATACCTGAAGAACAGGGGACTTTTTTTTTTTTTAATCTGCAGGAATCTCTGTAATGGGAACAGAAAACACTTGGTGATCTTGGTGTTAGAGCCGAGCAAAGGGCCCTATTTGCCAGAGAAAGGATGCATTAAAAAATAATAATAAATAAATAAATAAAAAATCCTCAAATTTACCTTGTGACCAAAAGTGCTGGAATCACAAGGAAAATTTGGATTTCAGTGAGGAAGCTCTTATACCCTGTTGGAGCACAACAACCAATCGCCACAAAAACTGGTGCTTGGATATGCTGAGAGATCTTAGAACCTGCCTCAGATTCAAGGTCCCTCTAACCTTGTCTTATTTCACCCCCAAGGACAGGGAGAGACTCCCTTTGGAATTTCCTTATCTGACCAAGAAAGCTTATTTCCAAAGAAATACAATTGTTTTAAACCCTCTCCCTAGGGATCTCATCAGATAACCAGGAAAAACCAATCACTATATAAGAGAAGAGACTGACAGTCCTCACTAGCCTGGACAGACTTTTCATCTATTCTTATGAGAGCAGCCCTAAGAGATTTCCTGAGGGATTTAGTCTGCATAATGAGACAACTCTTGTTGCTGTGCAGCTCCCCGCTCACATTCCCATGTCTGCCTCCCACCTCCCAGGCCCATACCTCTCTCTCTTGTGAAGAGAGTATGTAAACATCACCGTCTGGCCCCTATTTAAGTTCATATTTTGTATGACTCCCCTGCATATATGTGCACATTAATAAATGTTGAATGCCTTTTCTCCTTTTAATTTGCCTTTTGTCAGTTGATTTTCAGCAAACTTTCAGAGGACAAAGGAAAAGTTTCCCCTGCCTCTCTACAACTCTCTAGTGCAGGAACAGGTACTAGGGACTTCATAGCTGGATAAAAGCTTGACATCCTACAAATCCTACATTTCCCTAACAAAAATGACAAGTCCCAAGCCATATATCTCTGGTCAGGTATGGTATGGGTTATTGAACAAAAATGATTTACTAAGGTTTTACTACTTCAACCATAGCTCAAACTCAATAGCAGCATTGCTTTAACATTTGCTTCTGAATGTTACAGAAATCAGGAAAGAACAGTAAAGGGGTCTCGGAATGATATTTGGGTCTGCCACTAACCTAGAAAATGATAAAGAAGAGAAGAGTTGACAGCTGCTAGACATAGAAAAAAAAGTTTCTTCTATCAAACCAATTCAAAATCACTTTAAACATAGAAAAAGTACCAATAAAAATTTCTTTATGAACTATCCTTGAAAAAGTTAGCTACACTAATGCATCTTATGTACTGGCTAATGTTGGGATCAGGGAAACCAAAAGACAAGGTCAGAGTCTGTCTGGAACAGTCTTCACCTAGATGAGGTGACCCCGAGGAGAAAGAAAGGTGGCATTATTATGAAGGATGAGACGAACATTGGCCAACATAAAAATATGTGTGAGAGTATAAGAGATATATCAAAGATGAAGTAATTTCTAAGAGAAAAAAGATAAGAATCTCTGTGCTTATGAAATCATCTTTGCAAAAATTATGACACTGAGAGAAATCTAACATAACCGACTCCATTTTGCTTCCAATCTCACAAGCTAACTGTCCTGAGTGTAGGTCAAGCTAACAGAATTATAGTTTAACTTTAAAGCAAGGATGATAATAGTCCCTTCCCCAAACTAAGTCCCTTCTGGTTGGGAACTGAAAATTGCCCTTGTAAAATTAACGAAAGACCACAGGGTTAGGATTATGGGAGGGGCCTGAATTCTGCTAAAATGTTAGTGTAGCTAAATGATAAGCAGTTATTGTATCCCAGCTTGCTTTTCTATAATTTCTTAGTTCTCAGGAGTCATGTAACCAGAGATCACAAGATTTGTGAATTCCCCAATTGCTCCTACAGATAATATTACTATCTTGGTCTTTGAGATATTTTTCAGACTTTTGCATTCTAGCAACGGACTGACTCCACCCAGACCCATGACTCATACCAAGGAACTGATTCAACCAGTCCAGAGGCTCCTACCCAGAAACTGACTGAGCACCTAAGAAATTTTTTGACCAAGATCCATGATTTCATCCCCAACCAATTAGCAGCACCCATTTCCTAGCCCCCTGCCTGCCAAATTATCGTTAAAAATCCTAGCCTCTGAGTTCTCAGGGAGGTGAATTTGAGAAATATCTCCCATTCTTCAACTCAGCTGCCTTGCAATAAATAAACTCTTTCTGTACTGCAACACCACTGTCTCAGTGTATTGGCTTTTCTGTGCAGCAGGCAAGAAGAACCCACTGGGCTGTAACACTTATTGCTGTCAAATTATGCCCCATCTACAGACAAAATGCACTCCCGGCAGCTAACTGAGACATTCAAGTTAAAGAAAAACTCGACAGCCATAGGAGGATGAAGGGGCAGTCACATACTCCATATATTTGGAAAATGTTGCAAAATTATTATGACTTCCCTTTCTGCACTCAAGCTAAACCAGTTCCTGTTATTGATGCCTATGGATGCCAAAATAGACTGCTGCTAAAAATTTCCCAACTGACCACTCAGAATTAACCAATAGAGACTTGTCGTTTTAGGCTTAAAAGTGGTCCAAGCAAGGCTCTGTTCCTGGCTCCCCAGATACTCCTCCCTTGCATTTCAGTTTTTGCCTTTATAATTTCTAACTTTCCAGTCCTTCCTCAGAGTGTACTTTTGTATTGTCCCAAAGGCTGGGTCTATCCAATCTAGAGATAACTTTCAGAAAATAAAGCCCCTTTTATTGTCCCCACAGGTCTTATGGTCTTTTGTTAACATTTCTATTATTGTATTTCTATTACTTGCTAACAAATGACCCAACTGTTACTATTTTGCAATCATTACTCCATAACAGGAAGAATTAGTATGAATAATTAGTATAGAAAAGATGGTTGATGAAAATAGAAAATGTGGTGGATTCCTATAGGTACAGGATTTGGTTCTCAGGCTTCTAAGTTAGAAAACTCATTGCATACAACTTTCTGATGTTTACATTCAGAGTTACTACTGCTACTCTTTTCATATTAATGGAAAGCAAACCTAATAGTAGTAATCATATTTTTTCCTTACTTAGGGCTAACCGAAATATCTTTACCTAATGATATCACTAACAAAAACAAATATTAGGCTTTAAAATAATATGTTTAAAAGGATCATATTTTATAAAAAGTACAAATGAAATTGTGATGCAATTTCATAATCTTTTTTCTTTTCTAATTTTTCTAAAAAAATTTTCACTACTCATATAATTTTTAAAAGAGAGAATAGAAAGAGGTAAAATCTAATGAAATGATTTTCATTAGCCAAAATTATCTATCACTAAAATGGCCATTTATTTATTTCTTAAAGTAACTATCATGAAGATCTTCTTCATGAAGACATGTGATGCTCAGATATTACAATAAAAGGGTATTAAGCTGGGTGCCATCTTGCCTCAGAAAACTTGATGCACACAAGTTTTGTGTATCAAAGAGAATGTTTACTCTGTAATTGGCTTTTCAACAGTTCATGAAAGATTATTATCTGTATTTGTTTCAACATATGTCCATAATATATAATTTTTATTTCACTATATTTAATTATATTTTAGTTTGGTTCATTCCTGCTGTCATATTCAGCTGCTGCAGTTTCAAAATTACACTAGATGAGAGACGGCTTTAAATAGCAAACCCCATCCATGCATGGTGCTAGTATCAGTATTGGAGGATAATATTTCCTGAACTGGACCCTAGTTTCTAGGATGCATCTTGTTTGAAGGCCTATGGTCTTCCCTCACTGATGATGTTGGTGAGTAAAAATTTCAGTATGGTAACTGCACCTTTTCATTGTGTTAAATGGTTTGTTGAGCTGTGTTATTCTTTGCTGATCATCACTCTTATCATTAACATGACAAGTTAAAATGATATTTGAATAATTGCAATCCATATGCGTAAATAGTTCCTGAAAAATACGAAGAGAACATATACGACTGTAGGAGGAACTATAAATGGATTGTTTAACTGACAACATAAAATGGACTTTTATAAATATAAATACACTGAGCATATCTGTTTTACGGTTTACAGTATTTACTATTTTTAACTTACATAGCTGGCCTAATTTTAGTTATATGGTCCTAGAAAAAATTCATGTGAAATGAATGTGACAATCAGTTCCATGTCTCAAGTAACTCACAGCCCTGATGTAACTAATTTTATCACCTAAGTTCCTAAAATGATAATTAAACTGGAGATGAGGTTCCATTCACAAATCTTGCATTTGGCTTTAAATTAAGTATTTTATAAAAACGTGAAGGGATGGTTAGATTAAACTGTTAGTAATCATGCCTTCAGCAGAGACATAATTTCAAAATCCTTCTGAAATTTGGACATTGGATTAACTGTAATACCAGCCAGTAGTATAACTTTGCCCACATCACAATCTGCTGATAATAAAACCAGAGATAGAATTTGAAATTTTTACTTCCCAGGTAAATCACTTACAATAAACCATCCAATTTTCTATCACATCATTGGATTATGGACAAGTACAATAAATTTCATAGATAACCAACAGTTAACATGAAAAAAATTAAGTAGAGACATTATTCCAAATATTATTACATCACTTTAAAAGTTTTTGGACAAGTGCATTTTAAAGTTAAAATAAAATCTTATATGGACCAATTTTCTAAACAGCCTACACACACCCCTTAGGAACTTGAACGTTTGCTGCCAAGAGTTCAGCATGCAGAATTCAGCCTGTGACACTTTTCGTGTAATGGGATCATCCCACTATTTGCCCCACCCCTAATCAGGGTAAGGTTACTCAACAATAGGAGCACTTAAAGAGAAATCAAAGATCATTAGGGAAAATACTCTGAGACACGGCAACTGAATCACATAATTATCAAAGGTTTAGGATATGTGACTCCTCTGTCATATTACTTGGCACTAAGAGTTCTGAACAAAAAAGCTGACAAACTTGTGATTTTGGGCACTTTATGTAACCTGTTCACCAGGACAACTGAATTCTTTGTGGCATCTGAAACTAAATTTAAAAAATATATACTTATGGACATTTAAGCTATCTGAGGTAATACATTTAGATCAAGTACTTTAGAAGAAATATTAAAATCTCTGCAGATCATAGAGTGAAATATCCAAATAACATTTTATTATGTAGGATTCACTGTTTTTTGTGTTTAACAAGTCATAAATATAAAAAAGTATTATTATAAGTATCACCATGGCATTAGAATTTCCTAAACTACAGATTCTATCTCATTAAATATTCATGCATGCCAGGTTTTCATAATTGGTCCTCTCATTCTGAAGAGTTTTATTAGGGAAACTCATCCATACCCATGAATTCAAGTCCCCCTGAACACGTAGTTCTGAGATCCAGAACCATATATTTAACTGCCTGCTGGACATATCCGCCCCCAAGGTAGACCATCAGGAACTGCTAGCACAAATCGACCACAAAAAATCCAACAACCCTTTATATCCCCTTCTCCATATCTTCACAAATAAAACTACCTACCATTCTGACTCAGCATGTTAATGGGGTACACATAGGGGAGAGAAGATATAGTCCAAGTCCCTTAAAAGTACAAAATGATATCAAAGATCCACCCACATAAAACTTAGAGCCACAAAATATACAATATTCTATAGCTAAAAAAAAAAAACAAAAAAGTTAAAAGTAAAAGGATAGAAAAGGTAGACCACACTACAGTAATCAAAAGAAAAAATGGAGTAGCTATATTAATATTAAAGTATATTTCAGAGCAAAGAATATTGCCAGGGATAAAAAAAACTTAATAATAATAAAGGCGTCAATTGTATAAAAGGATATAACAATCCTATTGTGCTTAGGTTTATGCACCTAATAACAGAGCTTGAAACTACACAAAGTAAATACCTAATAAAACTGCAAAGAGAAATACGCAAATCTACAATCATGGTTGGAAACCTGAATATTTCTTTGTCTATAATTGATAGAAAAATAGATAATTGGCAACAATGCAGGAGACTTAAATTACACTATCAAGTAACTTGACATAACTGGCATTTATAGAATAAAAAGAATAGCAAATTAAACCTCAAGTAAGCACAATAAATAAATAGCAGAGCAGAAATCAACCAAAAAGAAAAAAATAGAAAAAATCAATAAACTCCAAAGCTCATTCTTTAGAAAACCAATAAAGTTGATAAACTGCTAGCCAGACTCATGGAGAAAAACTGGGTGAAGACACAAATTATCAATTAAAAAAGGGGCCGTCACTACAGATTTTACAGAAAGTGAAATAATAAGTGTATTTTATCAATAACTTTATATCAAAAAAATTCAACAACTTAGGTGAAATTGTTTTCTTAAAAGATACCAACTTCCACAGTTCACTCAAGAAGAAACAGATAACCTGCTTATTTTTAAAATTGACTGTGTAGCTTTTTCACAAACAAAGCTCCTGGCCCAGATGGCTTCACTGGTGAATTCTACCAAAAATTTAAGGAATTCTACACAGCTCTTCCAGAAAATTGGAAAGGACAAAAATACTTTCCAACTTCTTCTGTGAGGCAAGTATTAAGGAAAAACCAGAGATATATTACAGGAAAAAATAAAACCTATGGATGATATCCTTTGTGAACATGGATGAAAAATCAAATTAGTAAATAAAATTCAGTAATATGTAAGAAGAATAACACATCATAACAAAGTTCATCCCATAATGCAAATTATCTTAACAATAAAATATAATGAATGTAATTCACCATATTAACAAACTAAATGAGAAAACCCATATAATCATCTCGGTAGATTTAGGGAAAAACAAGTTTGACAAAATTCAATATTCATTCTTCATTTTAGAGTAACTTTCAGCAAGCTATGAATTTAGAATTTTCTGGACTTGATAAAGAGCACCTGGGAAAAACCTACAGCTAGTAGAATACTTAAATTAACAGCCTAAGACTGAACAATTTTCCCCCTAGGGTCAGGAATGACACAAGGATGCCTATTCTCAATACTTCTTCTATAGTACTGTACAGAAGGTTCTAATCAGTACAATAGGCAAAGAAAATGAAATGAAAGACATCTGGACTGGCAAGGAAGGAAAATTGTCTTTATATGTCCAGTGCTCGTTCTACCATACCTCTAACTTTATGATTTATATTTTCCATCTCTTTCTGTATCTTAAATAGCAAAAGAAATCTACAATTAAAATTATGGCAAGAATGTTTATTAGCAGTTACATATTTTCTATAAAGAACACAATTTTATTTTTCGAATGGATGATCACAGGTTCCAAGTAATACAAAGGCAAAAGAATAAAAGCTAAGACAAAGACGGCCTTCACATAGTTGTGTCACACTTAAATGTCATATTGTCTCTTTAAAAATCTTCATATTACAAGCTAATTAATTTATTTAATTAGATGATAAAAGTTATCTCTTCAAAATATCCCATTATAGAGTGAAATCTTTTTCTCATTCTATTTGGGAAAGACTTAAAAGACTAATAAAGTTATTTCTTCAACATCTTTATTTACTTCTTGGTTGGTTACTTGGTTCAGGCTTCCTCTTTATTTATAGTAATGCTTTGAAATGTGTTATGTTCAGATCTATTTTGTAATTTTATAGTGAGATTACATTATAGACCCTAAGTTTGTGTGTGTGTCTGTATGTATTATTTCTGACACTCAGTGTGTCTTCACATTCATTCATAAACAGATTATGATGAATAAGAAAGCATAAATTCTTGTGCGGATAATGAATTATCATGACAATATGCTTTTACTCTCTTTATTAAAATAGATCATACTAAGGGATTTATTTTTTAATCCTACTAAGGGGTAAACATTGGAAGACTTTTAAAAGAAAAATAACTCTATTTTCTTTTAGTAAGATGACCTTATGTCCCACTTCAATCAGTTAAATCTTTGCACCATTATCCCAGTTCTGTCCAGGTTAGTATTTGTTCTGGGAAAAATGTCCTGGCTGAAATGATCAACAATATGGTCATCCTGCCTTTTAGAGAGATAACTCTGAGCCTCAGAAAATGTTCATATCTTTTGATACATTAATCCTTCAAGAAATCTATGCAAATAAAATAATTACAAATGCAGAGATACACATTTGTATAGAAATATGTCCATTATGAGATTATTTATAATTCAGTGTAAACACAGTTGTAAACAATGTAAATAGAAGAACCACTAAATAAGTAACTGTTCATAAATAAATGGAATATTATACATAACTTACATATTATGGTTTTTCAAATGTTCAATTAATAATAAATGCTCAAAATGTAATTTTGATAGAAAAAATAAAGTGCAAAATGTGTATATAGTATAATCTCTACTCTGTTACATATATTTCATGCATAAATACATACACATACAAACACCCCATTCAGAAAAATAGAAATGTGCAAAATGATGAATGGTTATGGATAATTATTATGGGTCCTATATTTTCTTCAAACTGCTGTGTTTTTCAAATTTTGTTTAATAATGTGTCACTTTATAAACAACAACAACAAAACAGTGTCACAAGAATATAAGAAAGAGAATCAGGATGACTAGAAAAAATCTACCACTTTGGAATTTGGGCAGTAGAGAAATCAATTTGTATAAGTAAATGAGGCATAAAGCAAGAAGCATCTTTGAAAATAACATGGTAACATTGGTTAGTAACATAGGTCATTTTCTGTGCTGTTGTTCTTTTCAGACATTACTAATTCAAACAGTAATTCAAACAGAAAAGTATCTAAAATTGAGTACTTACTTAAACTAACAACTAGATATCAATTTGAGTCTAATATTGTGAACACTTTAAAGATAAATTTTTTTAAGTGGAACATGTTTATTAAAGGCTAGCAGCTAAGATTGAAAAAAAAAAACACTTGAAAGCCTGTTGTATACAGAACTCTTAAAGATCCTGGGAATGGTTATCTGAGGGAGAAAATTTAAGTGGACATAGATTTTGCATCATCTAGTGAAGAGATAGCTAATGGTCAGAGCTAACCACTTAAAAATTACTATCGGCCGGGTGCAGTGGCTCACACCTGTAATCCCAGCACTTTGGGAGGCCGAGGTGGGTGGATCACGAGGTCAGAAGATCGAGACCATCCTGGCTAACACGGTGAAACCCAGTCTCTACTCAAAATACGAAAAACTTAGCCGGGCGAGGTGGCGGTCGCCTGTAGTCCCAGCTACTCAGGAGGCTGAGGCAGGAGAATGGCGCGAACCCAGGAGGCGGAATTTGCAGTGAGCCGAGATTGAGCCACCGCACTCCAGCCTGGAGGACAGAGCAAGACTCCGTCTCAAAAAAAGAATTACTATCCACCAAACAGATCGAATATCACAGTGCAAAAAAGCCCACATGACGACCAATTTGGAATCTGGTATTGTTTTTAAATACACTCTCTTAACTTGTTTTAGAGAAAGGAGCTAGGCATCAGATGGGTATTTAAACTAACTGTTCCGTAATGATCTCTCCAAATCTGGCATAATGTGATGTTAATATTACTGAGATTTAATCCACGTTTCTCACATTTCTTTTTACATCAAACTGTAAGATAAAGCTGATGTTCCATCATTTAATAGCCAGTTAGTGATTCTTCTCAGTCACTTCACTGTTCATTAGCACTCCCAATAGAGGTGGAGGGGGCAGAGAGGAGTTCACTTAAATGAGTTGACTGCTGTGCATGTTAAAAGTTAGAATAATTATTTCATGCAAGTATTCAATACTACTGGCCAAAGTGGTTAATTGGTATATGCATATGCTCCCTTAACACTTTATCCTGATTATCTATTTCCCTTTGGTGTTTTTTGTTTGTTAACTAAACCTACAATTGAAGACTTAGAATATACTTGTCATCTCAGCCCTGAAATGCCAAATCTGTAACAATATTAATATGGTAATGGTGAGCTCATCTAGCCTAACTCATAGTTCTAATTTTATATACCTTATATATTTTCGTATGTACATGGCTGATTCTTTGTCCTTCTCTACTGTGACTTTCAAGATAAATGGCATTCATACCAAGAAAATGGTCTGTTAAAATCTCTAGGCGTCATTATATTAGATTTCTGGGTAAGTTCTAATCCAGGGTTTATTTACAGAAAATAGACTACATTGACCATGTTAAAAAATTGTCTTTTTATTGTGGTAAAAAAAAAACCACATAATATAAAATTTACAATTTTAACTTTAAGTGTCAAAGTTCAGTAGTATTAAGTATATTCACGCTGTTGTGAAACAGATATCCAGAAGTTCTTTTTCTTGCAGAACCAAAACTAACTCTGTAATATGTCACCTCCTCAATTTGCAAACCTACAGTAGCGAGAAGCTTGCAATAAAATAAAACCTCTACTTCCTTTAAAAAAAAAACATATTCACATGTTCCTGGCAACATGGCTGCCCCCACATATCCCCATGTGTGTAGTACATCATGGTGCTCTATATTTGCATATTAAAAGACTAGGGTAGGAGGGCCAGCTTTTTCCACAGGCCACGTGAATGACATGCCTGGTCAAACCAATCCCCTGAGCCCTATGCAAACCAGACACTGCCTCCTCCAGCCTCCACATATATATCTGGCTGGAGTCTACCACACTTGGGGACCTCCTCTTCCAGCTTTGGAGGTTCCCTTCCTCTGTCTCTGTACGAAGGAGCTTCTTCCTTCTCTCTTCTCCCTTCCTTCTTGCCTATTAAACTCCCCTCTCCTTAAAACCAAATATATATATTATATTTATATATATATATATATACAGGAAGATGAAATAAAATACCTCCAACTGTCTCCCTTTCCCAGCAAAAAAGTATATATAAAAGAGAGGTTAGAAAAATATGTTTTAATTTGTTTTTAATTTAGCAACTTAAGATGTTGTAATAATTAGAAATTTTTTTTTTTTTACCACCAAGTAATCATTTCCACATTATTGGACAGGTTCATGAGTTTTACTGCTTCATTGTCATTTAATGATCCTGAAAATAAGCCCACATTTTTCTTGAGTTCTTTATGCCCCCCGCAAAAAAAAAAAATCCAAGTTACTTTAGACAATGCAGCAACTCAATGATTTCACTTTGCATTATTTCTCCTTTCTTATGAACATTTAAAAGCTAAATTATTTTCTTTTATCCTACCCCTAAATTCAAGGTTTCTAGAAGATAGATTTCTTGATTACTCGTGTTCTTGAAAATGACTAAATACAAAATCTTCTCTAAAATAAGTGTCTGATTGAATGTTGCTTCTCCAAAAACAAATGTCTCATGATATGACCCAGAATACATATTTCTCAGCCCAAGTCAAGAAAAAAAAAAAAAAAAGTAGCGTCTGAAGTTTTAAGATTTACAAAAGGGAATCCAGTAAATACTTAGCAAAGCATTCATTGCAGTTCACCAGCACTTTAATCTGCTGATTAAGAGACAAAAAATAAAAATAAAAATAGAGCTCTAAAACTCCTAAAACCTACTAAATAATCTGAGATAAAACCACTACTTCTTAATTCCCAATCTTATAATGGTCTTTTCTATAGTTCTATTTGTCAACACAGGTCATAAACTCACTTTGTATCGCATAGGGCTTTTAATCAGGTCTTTAAGCAGCTCAATGATTCTAACTGTATATTTTCCAATTTATTATAGATACATCTCTTAAATTATACTTTGCTTGCCCAAACTGAAAAACACGGCATATTATATAACTGCAAGTTCCTCCCACACAACTATTTTAAGTTCTAGTATCAGCCAAGATAATGATGTTCACTAGAAAATACTATTTATAGCAGGTTTAAATATCTATTTTTAAAAAATATTCCTTAATCCAAGGATTAAGAGTGCCCTAAATGAAAGGCACCGAGCTATGTGGGGTTGGTAACATAAAGGTGGAGAGCTATCCCTGTCCTCAGTCAGTTTTCAATCTACCTAGGATGATATGTATAAGAAAGAGAATAACTGTATTTTAGATGACAAAATTTATTATTCAATCTAGGACACTTTTGAGACTGAAAGAGGTGCTCTTACAAATTAAGCAAGAATTTGGGAGAATCATTTGAACACAAGAGTTCAAGGCTACAATGAACTCTGACACGCCACTACACTTCAAGTTGGGGACAGAGCAAGGCTCTGTCTCTAAAAAATTTAATTTATTTTAAATTTAGAAAGCAAAAGAGATCAAGCAAGGATAACAGACATAAATGTCCAAGGAAAACTGGAACATATAATCACCCTAACTATGGCATACAATGCTTTGTAGTTTACTAAGTTGTTTCAAAAATCTATTTTCTTTCTGAAAACAAAGATACGAGATTAATAAACACAATACTATCCCCACTTTTAGATGGGAAAACTGAGGCTCAGAGAAGCTAAAGGACTAATCTAAGGTCACATAGCTAATAAACGTTAGGTTCAATGCTTGAACTTAGCTTTTCTAATTTCAAATCTAATGTCTTTCCACTATAACACATTGCTGCATCAATAACTGTAACCACAAGATACATAGCTAAATTCTACAATCACAACTTGAAAGAAACATGGTTCTTCTGATTATAATATCCATATAAAGATATAGGGAGAAAACATTTACCAATTTGAAAGTATTACTATTTTGATGGTAAAATGTATTTGTGGATAAACAAGGGTAGATTAATAAAAGGAAACATTATATGATGTAAAGATTACTTACAAAAAATAGTTAAAACAATTTCAAAATGTAAAGAGGTATGTCCTCCTCATCATTATTATTCAAATTGTCTTGCAAGTTGTAACAAATGAAGAATACTGGCTAAGAAGACATAAAAACATCTTTTTTGCTAATGAGATTATACACATAGAACATTCAAGAATTTGTAATAAAAATGACAATAAACAATAATCACTAAAAACCTTTAAGATTGATAAGAGGGCTAGATTTAAGATAGTTTTAAATCAGAAATTTTTCTAATTTCTGTTGATAAGGTCCTCATCCTATCAGTTTCAGGCACCTCCAGACCGCTCCTCATTCTGTATAGATCTCTGTTCCAGTTGTATGAGGTTTTTATGTTCTTGAACGGAGTTTAGAACATCCCACCTCTAAAGTACCTTGTTTGGAAAATTTCTCCAAATTCCAAAGCTACTATTAGAGCAATGATTGCTCTATCTATGACCACTAGGATTTACTAAAATCTTGCCTTTCGGGACAAAGAGACTGTCTGAAATTCTGCACCTAATCTTTGACTACTAGCAGCAAATTTATGGCCATATAAAAATTGCCAATTTGTCTCTGCTTCTACTCTTCAAGAATGTATAAATATTGACATTCACTCTCAGAGCATTCAATGCAGACAAGGAAAAAAAATGTCCATGATAAAAAGGATATGTATGTGTTTTTAGAACATTGTCTGGTTCATAACTGGCTTTCTCATAGCCCGGTATAGCCCATTTTTTATGCCTGTTTTTCAGCTTTTATAATTGATTTCTAAAAAGATAGCAAACTCTGAGAAACAAGTTTATTTATCAATGCAATTTATATATCACCCTTTGAAAAACTGCTGGTAACATTAAAATAATTTTCATTTCATTGTTGTGTTGAGATTATTCCCTCACACCTTTCATCTATTTTGACTATAACAGGCATACGTGACCAAAAGCATGGTACTCCTCAAGAATATAGAAATAAAGGAAATACCAACTTCTGCTTCTGAGAAAACGGAGTACATGTACTTTTCCCTCTTCTTTCCTTGAAGTACAACTAAAAACTCTGGGCATTATATAAAATAAGCATTGGAAGACTCCGAAAGTAAAGAGGAGGTGGCACGCTAGCTAGGGACCTCATCACCCAAGGAATGACACTGTGGTGCGTTCCCTAACTTTTCTTTTCATTTCAAATATCTCAGAGTTGGAAGTAAAGAAGTCAGCAATCCAAGAATAACAACAGATACAGACCAAAAACAAACAAACAAACAAACAAAGACCCAAACCAAACCAAAGCCTACTCTCTCTACCTTGAAGAACAGGAAAATCTCCAAACCCATGGAAACTAAACAGCGTACTTTCTGACTATGGGTCAGAAAGAAAGTCTCAAGGGAAATTTTTAAAAACACAGTTAAATTAAAATGAATTGGCTGGGCGCAGTGGCTCACGCCTGTAATCCCAGCACTTTGGGAGGCTGAGGCAGGTGGATCACGAGGTCAGGAGATGGAAACCATCCTGGCTAACACGGTGAAACCCCGTCTCTACTAAAAATAAAAAAAAAAAATATATTAGCCGGGCGCGGTGGCGGGAGCCTGTAGTCCCAGCTACTCGGGAGGCTGAGGCAGAAGAATGGTGTGAACCCGGGAGGCACAGATTGCAGTGAGAAGAGAGCGCGTGCCACTGCACTCCAGCCTGGGCGACAGAGTGAGACTCCGTCTCGGAAAAAAACAAATAATAATAATAATAATATACAACATACCAAAATTTGGGGAACACAGCTAAAGCAGTGGTAAGAGGGAAATTTATAGCACTGAATGCTTAAATTAGAAAAGAGGAACAGTTTAAATCAACAATTTGAGTTTTCACCTTTAAGAACTTAGAAAAAGAGCAATAAAACAAAAACCCAATTATTTGAAAAGATTAATACAATTGAGAAATCCCTAGTAAGACTGACAAAGGATAAAAAGAGAGAAGACAAAAACTGCTAATATTAGAAATGAAATGGGTATCACTACAGATTTGCAGACATCAAAAAATAAGGAAATACTAGAAACAGCTCTATATACACAAACATGAAAACAAATGAAATAGACAAATTCCTCAAAAAGTTTAAATCGTCATAATTAACCCAATAAGAAACAGATATTTTTGAATCACTTTATAATTATTAGATAAATCAAGCTGATAATTTTAACACTCTCGAAAAAGAAATTGCCAGACCTAGATGGTTTCACTGGAAAATACTACCATATTATTAAAGAAGAATGAACACAAATTCTACATGATCTCTTCTAGAATACTGCACAAGAGAAACACTTCCAAGTTCATTTTACTAATCCAGTAAAACCAGACAGGGATAATACCAAACAAAAAATTAAAGGACTCATATCCATCACGAATATACACAAAAATTCTTAACAAAATAGAAGGAAATAAAATTCAGCAAATATTTTAAAAATTACACACCATGACCAAGTGGAGTTTATTCCAGTGATTCAATGCTGGCTTAATATTCAAAAACCCAGCAATGTAATCTACTCTATTAACAGGTTCCTATACAAACCCTATCAAGATTTCTTATAGATACAGACAAGATTATTCTAACATTCATATGAAAGTCAAGGAACTAGAATAGCTAAAGTATTTTGAAAAAGATGAATAAAGTGGGAAGAATTAAAGTATATCCAATTTCAAGATTTACTCCATAGCTACAGTGACTAAGGCTGTGTTGTATTGGCATAGACAAATAGGTCAATAAAACAGAGTAGAGAACTCAGAAATAGATCCACAGCAATATGCCCAACTGGGTTTTGACAAAGATGCAAAATTCAATGAAAGTAAGCCTTTTCAATAAATGATACTAGAACAAATGGTATCTGTAAACCAAAAAGTGAACATCAACCTAAACCTTATACAAAAAATTCAAAATGAATCATGGACTAAATATAAAATGTAAGAATAGGTTTGGAGAGTCAAAACCAAAAAATAAATCAGATAGAACCAGTATTAAATGAGCAGACAGCTATTCATTCACTAAAAGAAGGCAATTGGTAAAAGGTTCTGGTATAGAGTCTCCAAACATGCATTTGATTTTTGAATATCCCATAAATATGTTTTGACAACTTTATGCCAACTTTCAAACCCTGAAATGGCACCGGCTACCAGGCAACAAGTCAGTTGCTGTAAGGTCACTATATACTATGGTGCTTGTGTAACTAATTAAATTTTTATTGCATTTTGCCTCATTACTTCACAAAATTTGTGAAACACTGAAAAATTCAATTGCTGTCACTAGTGATAGGAAGTATGTCATATTAATCCAAGTGAACTTGAGGGAAAGATGCAAATTATTGAATGTATCCAAAATAGCAAATTCTTAGCTTCAATGAGATATTTGTTCGATTTAAACCATCAAGTCTATGTCAATTAGAAAAGGATACAATTAAATATTATAGCATAAACATTAGAAACATATTGTTGAAGACAGTCCCTACAAGTGAGGAGTGATTAGAAATGTTTAATTATTTTTAGTTCTATGGAAAAGGAACTTATGTTAGAACAAGTAAATACTGTCCAACTTTTGCACATTTGACCCTGGAACACATAGAGGGATGATCTCTTTGTTGACACGACTTGATGGATTAGCCTGAAAACGAAAGTTCACAGTAGGGAACAAAATGATTCTTAATAATTCTAAAATTATCTGCATGAAGATTTCAAAACCCAGGTAAAAAATACATTGGCCAAAAGTGACTACCAGCCAAGACAGAGAGTCTCATTATACAAGACATCATCAGAAACCCAACATGAACAAGGAAGAAATTCTTAGCCTTAATGAAGTAACTTTAAAATACATTTTTATATATATATAAAAAATATGTATATAAAATATATATAAATATACAAATATATAAATATATATATTTTTTTTTCCACAGAAGAAAACCCTTAAATAGAGCTACCCTGAAACTTACTGGTAAAAATAAACAAGAAAGGCTTATTGTACTGAAAAGAGATACATGAGAAAGAAAAACAGTTCCTAAATTTCATTTCCTAAGGTCAGGGGTGGAAATAAAATTAAAATACCTTGACAAAGGGAGTAGGAACCAGGTCTAGAGGTGAAAAATACTCCAAAGAAACATCACCACAACCAGTAATTGGTTGTATATGGGGCTAGATTAAAAAGAAAAGTCAAAGAAATAAAAGCCTAAGATAGTGAAGAGATAGATGAATTCAAATGGAATGTATTAAATGCACTGTTCACTTCCTATGTGCCAGGTGTTATGTGAAGATGAGTGGTTTAGACACGTTGAGTTTAAGGAAACAATAGGCATTCAAATGGTGAATTTAAGTAATGATGAGAGAAGTCCAAGATAGATATAAATCTCTAAGAATTATTTATATAGATATAATCATTAAATACCTAAAAGAAGTACAAAGTAAGAGAGAAAGGATTGAGAACCTGGATTTTAGAAAGCATTCCTATTTCGAGAAAAGAAGAAGCAGAAAGCTAAGGATGATAAAGTTGCAGCTTCAATCTTCACTCCAGGCCCCTGAACAATACAGTAATTGCCCTTATCCATTGTTTTGCTTTCTATGGTTTCAGTTACCCATGGTCAATCATGGTCCAAAAATATTAAATGGATAATTCCACAAATAAATAATTTAGAAGTTTTAAATTGCATGCTGTTTTGAGTAGCATGATGAAATCTCATGCCATCCCACTCCATCCCACCCAGGATGTGACTCACCCATTTGTCCAGCATATATATGTTATGTTTATGCTGCCCACCCTTAGTCATTTAGTAGCCATCTCATTTATCAAATCAACTGTCAAGGTATCATAATGCTTGTGTCCAAGTAACCTTTATTTTACTTAATAATGGCCATGAAGTGAAAGAGTAGTGATGCTGGTATATTGTTATAGTTGCTCTGTTTTATTATTAGTTGTTGTTGATTTTTCTGTGCCTAACATATGAATTAAACTTAATCATAGGTACATATAGGAAAAAAACATGGTATATATAGGATTCGGTACTATCTGCAGTTTCAGGCATCTGCTGGGGGTCTTGGAATGCATACCCCTCAAAGGGAGACTAGTGAACTGCCAAAACATTATGAATTGACAAAACTGTAAGAATATTCTATGCTTGATACATTGGAAAAGAAGCAGACTAAGGGAATGAGTAGGCAGCCTAGGAAAAGGTCATGAAAAATCTCCAAGAATTTGAGATCTTGGCAAAAGCATAAAAGCCTACTAAGGGAAACACACTGAGTAGGAGAAACAATATGATGTCTAAAGGTATCCATCCCCAGGACGATAATGTATTCTGACTGCATAAGACAGTATTATTTTTTAATCTCAGAAAAGAGAGAAGAGACTAGGTCTCAAATAAGACAATAAACAGCCCCAGCACGTATTTGCTCAAGCAACAATAATAATAACAATACTCAGCATTCAAACTGTTAGCCCAGAGGGCCAAATAAGTTATAAATTCAGTGGAAATTCTGAATTCCACTGAATTCAGAAAATTCATTCTGCCCATGTTATACATAAGCAAGATAATAAAGTAAATATACATGCTACTCTTACTACTACTACTTATATACACATACATGCAAACTGGAAACGATCATTGCACAGATGAAGAACTCAGCTATGAGGAAAAAAAAGGAAAGAAAAATAAATATAAGGCAAATAAAAAAGAGATTTTCCCAAAATATTTGTCACACGAAACATGTAACAAAACAAGAACTCAAAAATAAGATGATAAAACAATATAACAACCAACCTGGGAAACAAAATGAGACTCTCTCTCTACAATTTTTTTTTAATTGCCAGATGTGGTGGCACATGGCTATAGTCCCAGCTACTTGAGAGGCTGAGGTAAGAGGATTGTTTGAGCCCAGGCTACAGTGAGCTATGATCATGCCACTTCACACCAGTCTGGGTGACAGAGCAAGAGTCTGTCTCAAGGAAATAAAAAAAGTTGGGGGGAGAATACAATGAGATTCAAAAGAAAAAGGAAGATTCCAGAACTAAAAAAACAAAAAACAAAAAAAAACAAAAACCACCACTATCAACCACTATGAATCTAACATCATTAGGTAACTAATACATTTAAAAAAGCAAGGAATAGAATAGACTCAGCTACAAGTCAAATTAGTGATATAGAAGGAAGACAGATTTTATGATAATAATGTGAAACATTTTTCTCACTTGGCTCCTAGGATTATACTCTCTCATGGTTCTCTTTCACCTTCCACCCTCACTGGACACTCCTTCTCAGTCTTCCTTGCTGTTTTCTCTTCAACTCTCCACCTCTAAACATTAGAGTGCTTCACATATCAGACTTCAGATGGCCTTGATTCTCTATTCTTACTTATTTGGTGATCTCATCCAATCTCACTGTTTTAAATTCCGTCTTGTCTGGTTGATCTTAAATGTGTATCTATTGCACAGAACTCTCCCCTGTACTCCACATTCATCTATCTAACTACTTTCTCAACATCTCCACTTGGCTATCTAACCAGCATTTCCTAACTTAACAAGTCTAAAACTGAATTTTTTTTTGCCAACTGTCCCACAGTAAAACCTATTCTTCATTCAAGTCTTCATCTCAGTAAATGTCAATTCATTTCTTCAATTTTCTTTGGCCAAACACTGGCACATAATTCTTAAATCTTCTATGTTGCTTGTATATCATATGTAATTCTTTAGTATTAATAGATGCTCTCAAAATTATATCTAGAATCTGACCACTTCTTATTACCTTCCCCATTACCACCCTATTGCAAACAACCTGATTATTACATTAGCCTCCTAGCTGGGCCACCTGCTTCTGTCTTGACCTCCCTACAGGATATTTTTCATGCAGCAAGAAGAATCATTTAATGTCAGAATTCAGACCAAGTCACTGCCAGCATAAAACTCTGTAGAGGAAAGACTCTAGGGTGATCCTTGCCCTTTGATATTCATGTCATTATGTAATCTTCTCCCTTTGAGAAGATAAGAGCTATGACTTGCTTATAACCAGTAGAAAATGGCAAGACTAGTATAATGTTATCTCCATAATTACATTATGTAAGACTATCTCATCAGACTAGACAGAGAGGCTCTCATTGCGGGCTTGATGCAGTGAACAACCATGTAAAGAAGTCCACGTGACAAAGAGCTTCAACAGCATCTAGATGCTGCAGGTGGCCTCTAGGACCTGAGGCAGCCTGCAGCGGACAGTCAGCAAACAGTTGGGACCCTCAATCATAAAACTGCAAGGAAATAAATTCTTCCAGCAATGTGAATGAGCATGGCAGTGGATTCATCCTCAGTCAAGCCTCCAGTTGAGAATGCAGGCTGGCTAGTGCATTGAATGAAGCTTTTTAAGACTTCAAAGCACAAAACAGACTCAAGCCATGCCTAGCGTCCTTACCCACAGAAACAATAAGATAATGTGTGTGTTGTTTTAAGCTACTTAATTTGTGAAAATGTATTACACAGTAATAGAAAACTAATATTTCCTCCAATGGCTTTCCATCTTACTCAGAGTAAAATCTCAAGTTATTTCCGCAATTTGGCCTATATCCAACTCTGACTCATCTTCCATTACCTATATTTCTCACTTTCTCTAGCTACAATGGCCTTTATGTTGCTCCTCAAATATGAAAAACTTGCCACTGGCTCAGGGATCTCAAACATTCTGCCTGAATGCTGTTTCCCCAGATATCCTCCTTAGCTCACAACCCTCACCTTCTTTAGATCTCTAGTCAAAGATTATTTTGTTGGAGACATCTTCTCTGAAAAAAGTAAATCTTATCCCCAACCAATATGCATTGCAAATATATGAATGCTATATTTTCTCGTTAGCACTCACATATCACTGCCTAATATGCATTCATTCATTTATTTATTGTATTTCTCTCTGCACCAGAATGTAAACTGTAAGGAGGTACAGACTTTGTTTTGTTAACTGTTGTAAACTTATACATGGAAAACATTTGTTAAATAAACAAATGAATAGATGAGTAGATAAGTTAATGAACAAATTAACAATCAGAATGAATACACTATGAAACTGAAGAAATTAGAGAGAAGTTAATAGATACAAAGAGTAAACAAAATAATTTAATATAGAGATATGTTTTATGTAACAAATGGAACAGAAAATGCATCCATGGCTATAATAGATGCTAACTTCCTAATTCTTTACTATCTAGGCAGGAAAAATAATAACTTTTCCACTCATGAGAAATAGGCTGCCTTCATACCTCTTCACAGCAACTGCCAGAAAACAATGGAGCAATGAGTAAAATGTTCTAAGAGAAAGAGAGTGTGACCTTAGAATTTTATATTCATCAAACTTTTCCTCTGAGACTGAGGCAGCTGACTTTATTAGGCACACAAAGTTATAAGAAACATTATTTTTACACTAGCTTCATGAAAAGTAAAATCCTATGCTAATGAAGAAATGTATAAAATAAGGAACTCAAATAGAAATATAATTAATGAATAAGGGTTGGTAGGCATTACATCAATTTAAATAATTTATTTAAACAACTATAGCAATTGGTAGGAAAATATAATTTGAATGTTTTAAACGTTGACAAAGAAAAATAATATAACCAACAAAACTGAAAGATGGTACGTGAGTGGCTGAAAGAAGTACTTTCTTACAATTAACATCGGAGAAAATTTATATTATCTCAACTTGAAGCATGAAATTGTTTAAAAATGACCCAAAAAACGTAATCCTTCATAATAATTTTTCTAACCTTAGATCTTTTAGGCTTTTTTGTACACATTTTTTCTATGGATGGTCAGATCGTAAATACTTTAGACTTTGCGGACCACATACAATCTCTGTTGCTTATTATTCTGTCTTTTACAACCCTTTAAAAATGTTACAAAAAAAAAAAAAAAAGTCTTAAGCCCTTAAGCTGCACAAAAACAGGCCATGAGCTGGATTTAGCCTGCTGGCTGTAGTTTGTTGACTCCTGGCTTACAATGATGTAACACTGAACCAAAATTCCGTTGTTTCTTCAGTTTCACTCTAGAATCTTTTGATTCTGTTAAATTTAAGTAAAACTAATTGTGGTATTTTGTATTTCCAAATTATATTATAATGTGTAGAACTTCCGTTTCTGGCCAAGATGAAATAAGGGCTAAATTTTCCTTCCATCTGGAACAACTAAATAAATGAACCAAATATAAGAAACATTTCTGGACTTTGGAAACCATACAATGAAGGGTCAGTGACTCCTGAGACATATGACCCACACAAAATTAGCCTTACAATTGCCTCCAGCTTACTGCCTGGAGGGAATTTCTGGCAATGAAGGAAGCCAGGTGGAGCCAGGCAAGCTCCCTGAATTGAAGGGGACCTGGTAGTCTGGAGAGATCAGGAAGCAGAATACCAGAGTGGAGAGATTTTACGGAGAAAGAGGTCCAGAGATATAAAAATGTACTCTAGAATCTTCAGCTAAATAATGATGCATGTAAGGAAACTACCCAAGACCAAGAACAGAACCACCCCAAAGTAGAAGAGGAAGCTTAAACAAATTCACAAGAAAAAGAACAAAAACCATCAAAAAGTGGGCAAAGGACATGAACAGACATTTCCCAAAAGAAGACAGCCAACAAACATATGAAAAAAGCTCAACACCACTGATCATCAGAGAAATGCAAATTAAAACCACAATGAAATACCATCTCACACCAGTCGAATGGTGATTATTAAAAAGTCAGGAAACAATAGATGCTGGCGAGGCTGTGGAGAAATAGGAATGCTTTCACACTGTTGGTGGGAATGTAAACTAGTTCACCCATTGTAGAAGACAGTGTGGTGATTCCTCAAAGGTCTAAAACTAGAAATACCATTTGACCCAGCAATCCCATTACTGGTATATACCCAAAGGAATATAAATCATTGTACTATAAAGACACATGCACACTTATGTTTATTGTAGCACTACTTACAACAGCAAAGACATGGAAACAACCCAAATGCTCATCAATGATAGGCTGGATGAAGAAAATGTAGTACATATACACCATGGAATACTATGCAGCCATAAAAAGGAATGATATCATGTCCTTTGCAGGGACATGGATGAAGCTGGAAGCCATCATCCTCAGCAAACTAACACAGGAACAGAAAACCAAACACCACATGTTCTCATTCATAAAAGTTGAACATTGAGAACATATGGACACAGAGAGAGGAACAACGTTGGGGGATGGAGGTGGGAACTTAGAGGACAGCTCAATAGGTGCAGCAAACCACCACAGCACATGTATACCTATGTAACAAACCTGCACGTTCTGCATATGTATCCCGGGGTTTTTTAAGAAGAAATAAAGAAAAAATAAATAAGTAAATAAATAAATAAATAAATAATAAAATACATCATTTTTCACAGAAATGGAAAAAATCCTAAAACCTATATAGAAACAAAAATATATCCTAAATATCCAAGCTGGAGACATCACACTACCTGACTTCAACATACATTACCAAGCTATAGTAACCAAAAGAGCATGGTATGTGTATAAAAGTAGACACATAGACCAATGGAACAGAATAGAAAACCTGAAAATAAATCTATGTATTTCCAGCTAACTGATTTTTGTACAAAGATGCCAAGAACATCCATTGGGGAAAGAACATCCTCCTCAATAAATGATGCTATGAAAATTGGATATCCATATGCAGAAGAATGAATCTGGACCCTCTATTTCTTACCATATACAAAAATCAACACAAGCTAGATTAAAGAGTTAAACATAAGACCTGAAACTATAAAACTACTAGAAAAAAACATAGGGAAAACACCTCAAAACATTGGTGTAGGCAATGATTTTATGGCTAAGACCTCAAAAAACCAGGCAACAAAATAAAAAATAGACAAATGGGACTATATTAAACTAAAAAGCTTCTGCACAGCAAAGGAAGCAATCAACAAAGAGACAACTAGTTGAATGGAAGAAAATATTTGCTATTTGTCTGACAAAATAATATTCAGACTATACAAGAAGCTCAAACAACTCAATAGGAACAAAACAAGTAATCTCATTAAAAAGTTGGCAAAGGACATGAATAGACATTTCTCAAAAGAACACATACAGGCCAGGTGCGGTGGCTCATGCCTGTAATTCCAGCACTTTGGGAGGCCAAGGCTGGCGGATCACCTGAGGTCAGGAGTTCGAGACCAGCCTGGCCAACATGGCGAAACTCTGTCTCTACTAAAAATACAAAAATTAGCTGGGTATGGTGGCACAGATCTGTAATCCCAGCTACTTGGGAGGCTAAGGCAGGAGAATCACTTGAACCTGGGAGGAAGAGGTTGCAGTGAGCCAAGATCGCGCCACTGCACTCCAGCCTGGGCGACAGCATGAGACTCCATCTCA
This sequence comes from Theropithecus gelada, assembly GCF_003255815.1. Lineage (NCBI taxonomy): Eukaryota > Metazoa > Chordata > Mammalia > Primates > Cercopithecidae > Theropithecus > Theropithecus gelada. The sequence continues at coordinate 146,772,141 of NC_037672.1, forward strand.
AAAAACAAAAAACAAAAACAAAAAACACACACATACAAATGAGCAGAAGATATATAAGAAAATGCTCAAAAGTATTAATCATCAGGGAAACCTAAATCAAAACCACAACTGGATATCATCTTACCCTAGTTAGAATGACTACTGTATAAAAAGACACAAAATAACAGATACTGGTGAGGGTGTGGAGAAAATTGAACTTTTATACACTGTTGCTGGGAATGTAAATGAGTACAGCCACTATGGAAAACAGTATGGAGATTGCTCAAAAAATTAAAAATAGAACTATCATACAATCCAGAATTCCCACTACTGGATATTTATCCAAAGAAAAGGAAGTAGATCAAAGAAATACATGCATTCGCATGTTTATTGCAGCACTATTCACAATAACTAAGACATAGTATCAACCTAAGTGTCCATCAGTGGATGAACGGATAAATAAAATGTAGTATATTTACACAATGGAATACTATTCACCTTAGAAAAGAATAAAAGCCTGTCATTTGCAGCAACATAGGTGGAACTGGAGGTTATTATGTTAAGTGAAATAAGTCAGGCACAGAAAGGCAAATATCGTATGTTCTCACTCCTATGGGGAGCTAAATAAGTAAGTCTCGTGGAGGTAGAGAGTAGAAAGATGGATGGCAGAGGCCAGGAAGAATGTGCAGGTGGTAGAGAAGATGAAGAGAGGCTGGTTAATGGGTACAAACATGCAGTTAGATAGATAGGTTAAGGTTTAATGTTCAACAGCAAAGTAGGGTGAATATAGTTAACAACAATGTATGGTATATTTCAAAGTGGCTAGAAGAGAGGGCTTAAAATGTTCCCAACACAAGGAAATGATAAATACTCAGAGTGACAGATACCCCAAACACTCTGACTTGACCATTAGGTATTCTATGCGTGCAACAACATATCATACGTACCCCATAAATATTTAAAGTATTATATATCAAAAGGACAGTGAAATAGCACAGTTCAGTAATTATAAATTCTATTCTGAGATAACCCAAGGATCAGGCCACATAGCAAGAAAAAAACAAACTCCCATTTGTACCCCCCATTCCTTCCAGTATCAATTTAATAAAGTATAGTGACTTGAGGTAAGTAATGCAGTCATTCCATTTTAATGGTCTTTAGCTTTTAAATTTATCATCTCAATATTAACATCCAGACAAATACTATGAATATATACACCTTAAGAGCCAGGTGCAGTGGCTCATGCCTGTAATCCAAGCACTTTGGAAGGCCAAGTGGGTGGATCACTTGAGCTCAAGAGTTCAAGACCAGCCTGGGTAACATGATAAGATCCCATCTCTACTAAAAGTACAAAAAAAATTGCTGGACATGGTGTTGCATGCCTGTGGTCCCAGATACTCAGGAGGCTAATGTGGGAGGATTGTTGAGCCCAGGAGGCAGAGGTTGCAATGAGCTGAGATCACACCACTGCACTCCAGCCCGGGTGACAGAGTGAGACCCTGTCTCAGGTGAAGGCAAAGGCAAAAAGGCAAAGGCTTTTGCCTTTGCTGAAGCAACAAGAAAAAGAAAAAGAAAAGAAAGGCAGAAGAGAAGATACTCAGAAATGAGTTTCCAATAGACAGATCCATGCTGTACTTCTGATGCACATGCATTTCTCCTTACTGCATCAGCTTCACCAGGAACTTCATCTGCAGCATCCTCACCATTAAAAAAAGAACAGCCCTTATTTACTCTCTGGCAGGTTGGGATGATCTGTGAACATTTGTTGAAAGAACGTGAAGAGAAAGTTTGGGAAGAATATGAAGAATATTGAACACAAAACTTGCAGAACAATATGTTGCATCTGTGAAGTTTACACATGACCAAATAATGCGACGATATGGGGAACAGCCTGCTAGTTATGTTTCATGAATCATGTATTCTGCATTTGCGAGCTGCCTTGTTCCTTGTTGAGTTGTTGCAAGAGGTACCAATTATGACATGCAGCAATGCCAACACCCCTTCCGTGAATACGGGTTATTTCAAGCTTTCTTCAGTGGCAACCACTCTTAGGCAGCAGCAACTGGTTTTGGAAATTTCCCTGATGTCAGTACCACCTGGATGTGGACATTTGCTACCTGTAGTAATACCAGTGGCCTCATTTTGCTGTATCATTACAATCTGGCTTCTTATATTAATGTTTTAAAAGGATTAAAGCTGGTATTCTAGAACATGCCCTTCATTGGTTGTATTAAAAAATTGTAGAATGACATTCAAATGAAGTTAGTGTGATTTTAATTGTGCACAACAACCAAGCTGTAACCAGTTACTAATTTTAGAATGTAATCCCAGGACAATATTAAGCCTGCAGTGCCTCCTGTGAAATAGCGAAGGAGGAGGGCATTTCTGTATTCCAGGACTTCTTGGGGTTTCACAATGGGTTTATATGATTTTCTTTTTTTTTTTTTTTCCGGTAGTTTTATTTATTCTATCAGTCTTTTTAACAAATGTTTATTGCCACATTTTTTTCCAGTGTATCATTGTTTTACTGCCCTTGAAGTACTGGATTTAGTTGGAAGAATAAAACATTTACTTCTAAAATAAAATAAACAACTCTAAGAAAGAAAATAACTCTCTTATACTCATATGTTGAGAACCACTGACCTCATTTTAGAGCAAAGGTTATAGATAATCAAACCTTGGGTATTTAAAAAGTGAAACAATATAAAGTGCAAGAAATTTTATTCAGGAGCCAAAAATTCCAATAAAAGGATTAATAATGACATGTATGCTTCATATTTCACTAACATAAATCATTTTGGTAGATAATATATATTTATTGGCTAAATTTTATTACTGTCTTTTATTGATTTTTATCTTTTTTATTGACTCTAAATATTTTCTTTTTTAACTAGAAACTTAAAACATTATTATAGATATGTAATAGTTGTACACTTTGTGGGGGTACATGTAATATTTTGATATAAGCATACGTTGTACAATGATCAAATCCAAGTAATTAGGATAGCTATCTCCTCAAGCATTTATCATTTCTTTTTGTTAGAAACATTTCAATTCCACTCTTTCCGTTATTTTGAAATACGTAAAAAATGCTAACTGTAGTTGCCCTACTATGCTATCAAACATTAGATCATATTGCTTCCATCTAACTGTATTTTTGTTCCCACTAACCATTCCCTCTTTATCTGCCTCCCCCTCCACTACGTTTTCCCAGCCTCTGGTAACCATCATTCTACTTTAACTAGAAATTGTTTTTTAGTGTGCATTCTGCATGTATGCCATTGGATGGCTGAGAATTCTAAAAGACTTACTATGCATAAGTAACATAACCATACTTCATATAATGTCCTTATTTTATACCACAGGGATGTTTAGATGAAGAGCATCTAATAGGATAAGCATCAAAATTTCAGAATACCATATGATCAGTTGGAAACAGTCATTATTGCAAACAGTACATATTTAAGCCATCACATTGGAATGCTAAATCTTAAACTCAATACAGAGATTATATACCAGTAGAAAAATAAATACAGGTTGAAAACTAAAATTGTTTTTCAAAACACGAAGAGCATATACACAATTGACATCAAGAGCAGGGTAACCAGAGACTAAACTGATGCAAATAGGATGCCAAGCAAAACTCAGCTTTCTGCCAAAAGCTTTCCCCAAGAGGTGAATAACATTTTCCATAAGCCTATGGAAATTGCAGAACTGGTTTGCTAATGAAATACTCTTTACCACTTTTTTATGTATGATTTAACATTTCTGTTCTCTACTGAATAGTATAGGTTATATTAATTACATCAGAGGGGAGTCCATATTTATATTCAATGAAAAGATTAACAGTATTTTAATCACTTGAGAAAATTTTACCATATGTAAAAATGAAATATGCATTTTTAACTACTTTTGATAGTGTAAGAACTATTTATACAGTGTAATTCTGTAAGATTAAAATTAAATATAACCAGTCCGGGCAACATAGTAAGACCCTGTCTCTACCAAAAAAATAAATAATATAAAATTTTCAGGCAGGAGCACTTTATACTATGTGATGTTAACTGTAAAGTATTATAAATTAAAGGGTCATGTTATTTTTACAAAGTTATATGTTTAGGCCAATTCATCACAGGAAAGTTAGACAATCAGGGGGAAAATGTCTATTTTTAAAAATATTTTCTGTCTAATCATTCCCAAAATGCATCATTGGTGACTTTCAAATAACAGAAAAATTTAACATGTAAGCAGTCTCTACGTTTGTCTTTGGCCCATCTTCATTTACCTTCTTTAGTATTAAATGTATTTATAAACAGAAGCCATAACTAACTGCTATGCTTACTGTTTTCATTCCCAGATATTAGAAAAATCATTCCCAGATATTAGAAAAGCAAACAATTAAACCAAGTGATGGAAAATACAAGTGATGCTGCAAAATTATAGTGAGTCAGGTAGTCATGCACCTGACTGGTCTCCAAAGTGTTCAGACGAACAAATGCTTTAAGAAGCTTTCAACCATAATGCAAAAGCAGGTTCTACCATAGGCCCCATACATCTCAGCATGGGAGCAATGTTCACATGCAGTAGCCTATCCCGAAAAGATACATAAATTGTCTATATCCTTGACTGGGCACCTGTGACTTTGGAAAATTTAATTTCATATTCATTATTTATGAGGTCAGCACAAATCCCTTGATGGAATTTCAGACCTAATTAAAAAGTGTTAAGAGAGGTTTGCAGCCCCTTGCTAGTTCTCATAAACACTTCACTGGTTTAAAAAGTAGATAGCTACCTTCTGCCTGAGGAAAACTAATGAATCCACAGAATTTATACCCAAGATCTACAGAAATTCAGATTTGTTTTTCTGTAATAGTCTTGAGTTCTGAGTGTTCAGGGTCAGAGCCACCTCAAAATTCCTTCCATGCCAAAGGAGACAAGAGGCAGAAGGTAAGATATTTTCTATTTTTACTCTTTACTTTTAGGCACCTCATTTCCACCTTTTGTCAGTTATTTTGCTTTACTCCTCCTAGTGCCTCTCTCTTCTAATTGCACCAGCTTCTGACTATCTTTATCCTTTCCTGCTTCCTAAGAATAAAATCAAGCAAAGCCAAAAAGTGCTTTAAGCACAATTCATTTTAAGCATATATTATTTTAAATATGCATGTTATGAATTTGCTTTTAGTTTTTCTGCTTTTGCCAGAACACAAATTTGCCACAACAAAACTTCTACACATTCTGTTGTAATACATTCAGTTATGGTTTATGTTAATGGATTTTATAAATTAGTCACTCAACAAGTGTTTACTGGGTTTGTCCAGCATTCGGTCCATGATAGAATCTATAAAATGTAAAGAGAGGGAAAAAAAAACCTATAAGATATTTAAGACTGATTTTAATGCTTCTAAATTTCTTTAAAAATCAAAAAAAGGCAAAAACATGGACATTTTAATAACAAGATGACATTCTAAATGCATGCTACTGCTCAGGCAGGAGGGCAGACTGAGCATGAATGTTTACCTGTCTACCTCCTAAATCACACTGAAATGATTCTAAAAATGTAAAAACAGAATGCAATAGGAAAAAGTGAATGAGGTATGGAAGCAGAGTGGCCAGGAAACTAATGAGTGTTCTACAGTGTTTAACGGGGTTTAGAGAAGACAGCATGCAGATGGGATTACTGCAGTGATGGAGAAGACAGAGCCTGTGGAGTGTCACATGAGGCCTGTACAGAAGATGGGTCTGTTGTGCCTAGGAAAGAACTCAGAAAGGATTTAACCACACAGGCTAGAAATGGGGCAGGAGTAGATTATAGGGCTTGAGGATATTTCATTAAAGTACTGACTACTGAACAGCTGAATAAATCCCTCCCACATTTTCACTTTCAGACAACTGGCAGAAATGCCATATGACACAGGAAAAAAACAGCTCATCTCTAAATAATTTGAATAATTTTTGTGGGAAGTGCTACACTCCAAAGAAAACTACCAGCCTATCTGCCTATTACACAGTGTCCATCTTAAATTCAAGCCTATTTACCAGTGAATCAGTGAACACGTTCACCCAAGTATACATAGTTTATGTTAAAATATCCCATTTAGGGGAAGTAGATGAGTACAATGGCAAAGGAAAACTAGCCAGCAAGTTATGTTACTCAACTTTTCCCATTAACAAGGAACAGTAGACAACCATGGATCACCAGACATTTGAGGTAAATCAATAGTATAAGAGAAATTCCAAGAAATGATGCATTCATATAATAATAAAAAAGACTTTTGTGGTGGTGGAGTGATTAGAAAATAAGAGCTTAAAGGAAATTGAAAATATAATTACTAAAATTAAAATTCAATACAAGAGCTATAAGATAAAGTCAAGAAACTCACACAATGAAAAAATAGTAAACTTAAAAGTTAAGATATGGATATTTCAGCATTTGTTCTTTAGTAAATAATATTCAGAATATCATTTTTTAAGACTTTAAGACCTGCAAAGAGGCAAGAAACTAATAATCAAGTGAACATATATTCAACAGAAGCAGAATCACCCTGTTATTGGAATTAGGAGACAAGGATTTTAAGACATCTATTATAATTACATTAAAGAATTTATAGTAAAAGATACAATGGTTGAAAATGTGGGGTATTCAGGAGATAAATGGAAACTCTAAAAAGAACTAAAGAGAAATTCTACAACTGAAAATTATATCTAAAATTTTTAAAAATTATTTGAATGCTCTTAACTTCAGATTGCATACTACAGAAGAAAAGAGTAGTGAACTCTTACAGGTCAGTAAAAGTGATCATGTTTAAACTAGGCATGGATTAAAAAACAGATTAATAACTCCTCCACCCCTGGCAGCTATGGCTTGCTGTGGAGAGCACTTCTGTGTGCTGGGGAAGGGAGAGGACTGCAATTGTGAGGCATTTAACGCAGTGCTGTGCAATAGTAACAGAAAGGAAGACCAGACCAAACTCAGCTAATAGCTGCCCAAAGAGGCAGCATTTAAACCAGCCCTAGTCAGAGGGGAATCACTGATTCCAGTGGTCAGAATTGAATTCCCACAAGCCTCACCACCACAGGCTAAAGTGCACTGAAGCTCTAAATAAACTTCAGAAGGCCACATTTAGGCAAGTCCTAGTGTTGAACTGGGCCCAGAGCCAGTGGACTCACAGGACATGCAACCTAATGAGACAACAGCCAGAGTGGCAAAATGAGTGCTGGCATCACCTCACCCTTAACCCCAGGCTGCAGAGTTCACACCTCCAAAAGAGACCCCTTCCTTCTGCTTCAGGAGAAGAGAGGTAAGAGTGAGGAGAAGAGAGGGAATAGTTGGAGAACTTTATCTTGCATCTTGGATAACAGCTCAGCAACAGCAGGATAAGGCACTAGTCAGAATTGTGAGGCCCCTTTCCAAGTCCTAGCTCCTGGATGACACTTCTAGAAACACCCTGCGCCAGAAGGGAACACACTGCCTTGAAGGAAAGGACTCAGTTCTGGCAGCATTTATCACTTGTTAACTTTAAGAGCCCTTTGGCACTGAATAACAAGCAGCTATACCCAGGAACTACATTGAGGGCCTTGAGTGAGACTCTGAGACTTGCTGGCTCTAGGTGAGACTCAGAGTATTGCCAGCTATTGTGACCCTGGGGTGAGACTCCTTGTGCTTGAGAAAAGCGGAGGGAAAAGTAAGGGGAACTTTGTCTTTGGCCACAAGGGTAGAGTACCAAGTGGGGCCTTGAGGTATCCAATTCTAGCACTCTACTCTTGGGCAGCATTTCTGGACCTGCCCTAGGACAGGGGAACCCACTCCCCTGAAGGCTGAGATCCAAGCCAGGCAGCATAATCACAAGCTGACTGAGGAGCCATTGGGCTATAAGAAAGCATAAGCAGTAGTCTGGCAGTACTCCTCCTGTGTCTGAGGTGGTGGTGGTCACAGGGTGAGGCTCCTTTGCCTTTGAAAAGGGGAAGGGAGAGTGGGAAGAACTGTGTCTCATGGTTTAATGCCAGCTCCGCCTCAGTACAGGAGAACACCAGGTAGACTTCTAAGGTTCTTTTATTCTAATCCCTGGCTCCTGGACAGCACCTCTGTATCTGCCAGAAACCTGGGGGAACTTGCTGCCCTGAAGGGAAGGACATAGGCCTAACTGGCTTTGTCACCTGCTGATTGTGGAGCCCCGGGCCTTTGAGTGAGCATAGGCAGTAGCTAGGGAGTGATTACATCAGGCCTTGGGAGAGATGCAGTCCTATGTTGGCTTCAGGTTTTACACAGTGCAGTCATAGTGGTGATGGCCACAGGGGTGGTTGAGTCACTCCACCTCCAGCTTCAGATGGCTCAGAACACAGAAAGAGACTCCATTTGTTTGAGAGAAAGTAAGGGAAGAGGACAAGAATGTCTACCTGGTAATCCAAAAAAACTCTCCCAGATCTTGTCCAAGACTATCAAGGCAGTACCTCTATGATTTTGCAAGAACCACAGTGTTAATGGACTTGGGGTTCCCCTAAAGCAGATACAGCTTAGCTCACAACATCCAAGTCATTTCAAATATTTAGAAAGTCTTCTAAGAAGGATGAATACAAACAAGCCCAGACTGCAAAGACTACAATAAACACCTAACTCTTCAATGCTCAGACACAAAATAACATCTACAAAGTATCAAGACAATCCAGGAAAACATGATCTCACCACCAAATGAACTAAATAAGACACCAGGGGCCAATCCTGGAGAAACACAGATATGTGACCTTCCAGAAAGAGAATTCAAAATGGCTATGTAGAGGAAACTCAAAGAAATTCAAGGTAATACAGAGAAGGAATTCAGAATTCTATCAGATAAACTTAACAAAAAGATTTAAATAGTTAAAAAGAATCAAGTAGAAATTCTGTCGCTGAAAAAGGCATTTGGCATAATGAAGAATGCACCAGAGTTCTTTAGTAGCAGAACTGATCAAGCAGAAGAAAGAATTACTGAGCTTGAAGACAGGCTATTTTAAAATAACAGTCAAAGGAGATAATAGGAAAAAGAAGAAAAAGTGAAGCATGCCTACAGGATCTAGAAAATAGCCTCAAAAGGGCAAATCTAAGAGTTCTTGGCCTTAAAGAGGAAGTAGAGGAAGAGACAGGGGTGGGAAGTTTGTTCAAAGGGATAATAAGAGACTAATAGGATATCGAATATCCTACAGAGAGATATTAATATCCAAGTTCAGAAAGGTTATAGAAAACCAAGCAAATTTAATCCAAAGAAGACTACTTCAAGACATTCAATAATCAAATTCCCAAAATTATGGATAAAGAAAGAAACTTAAAAGCAGCAGACTTTTCAATGGAAACCTTACAGACCAGGAAATAGTGGCATGTCATATTTAAAATGCTGAAGAAAAAAAAAAAAACTTTTTTTCCTAGAATAGCATACTATGATAAAAATATCCTTTAAACATGAAGGAGAAATAAAGACTTTCCCAGACAAAAAAAAAAAAAAAAAAAAGCTGAGGGATTTCATCAATACCATACCTGTCCTGCAGGAAATGCTAAAGAGAGTACTTCAATCAGAAAAAAAAAGACATTAACGAACAATAAATAGTCACCTAAAGGTACAAAACTCACTGGTAATAGTAATTACACAGAAAAACACAGGATATTATAACACTGTAACTGTGGTGTGTAAACTACTTTTGTCATAAGTAGAAAAACTAAATAATGAACCAATCAAAAATAATAACTACAACAACTTTTCAAGACACAGATAGCACAATAAGATACAAATAGAAACAAGAAAAAAAGTTAAAAAGTGGGGAGACAAAGTTAAGGCATAGTGTTTTTATTACTTTTCTTTTTGCTTGTTTTTGCAAACAGTGTTAGGTTGTTATCAGGTCTAAATAATGGATTATAATATAGTATTTGCAAGCCTCATGAGAACCTCAGGCGAAAAAGCATACAATGAATACACAAAAATTAAAAAGCAAGAAACTAAATTGTGTCACCAGAGAAAATCACCTTCACTAAAGAAAGACAAGGAGGAAAGAAAGAAGGAAGTAAAGACAACAAAACAATCAGAAAACAAACTACAAAATCGCAGGAGTAAGTCCTTACTTATCAATAATACGTTTAAAGGTAAATGGACTAAACTCTCCAATCAAAAGACAGACAGTAGTTGAATGAATGAAAAAACAAGACCAATTATCTGTTGCCTACAAGAAACACACTTCACCTGTAAAAACACGCATAGACTAAAAATAAAGGGACGGGAAAGATAGTCCATTCCAATATAAATCAAAAAAGAGTAGGAGTCACTATACTTACTTATATCAGACAAAATAAATTTCAAGACAAAACTATAAGAGATGAAAAAAGTTCACTATACTTATATCAGACAAAATAAATTTCAAGACAAAACCATAAGAGACAAAAAAAGTAACAATGAAGATGTCAATTCAGCAAGAGGGTGCATATATATGTACCCAATACTTTAGCAATTAGATATAGAAAGCAACTATTATTGGAGCTGGAGAGAGAGATGGATCCCAATACAATAAGAGCTGGAGACTTTAACACTCCACTTTAAGCACTGGACAGACTATCGACACAGAAAATCAAAAAAGAAACATTGGACTTAATCTGCACTATACACCAAATGGATCTAATAGATATTTACAGAATATTTCATCCAAGAGTTGCAAGATACTCATCCTTTTTTTTTTTTTTTTTTTTTTTTTTCACTCAGTACATGGATTACTCTCAAGGACAGACCATGTGTTAGGTCACAAAACAAGGCTTAACACATTCAAAAAATTAAAATAACAGCAAGCATCTTCTCTACCCACAATGGAAAAAAAACTAGAAATTAATAACAAGAGGAATTTTGGAAGCTATACAAATACATGGAAATTAAACAATATGCTCCTGAAACAGTGGGTCAATGAAGAAATTAATAAGGAAATTGAAAAAGGTCTTGAAAAAATAAAAATGGAAACACAACATACCAAAACCTATGGGATACAGCAGAAAAGTACTAAAAAGAAAGTTTATAACTATATGTGCCTGCATAGAAAAGAAGAAAAACTTCAGATAATCTAATGATGCATCTAAAATAACTAGAAAAGCTACAGCAAACAAAACCCAAAATTAGTAGGAAAAAAAAAATAAAGATTAGAGCAGAAATAAATTAAATTGAAATGAAGAAAACAATACAAAAGGTCAATGAAACAAAAAGTTGTTTTTTTAAAAGTTAAATTGACCAACCTTTAGCTAGACTAAGAAAAAAAGAAAGAAGATAGAAGTAAAATCAGAGATGAAAAAGGAGACATTACAACTGATACTGCAGAAGTTCAAAGGATCATCAGTGGCTACTGTGAGCAACTACATGCCAACAAATTGAAAAATCTAGAAGAAATGGACAGATTCTAAGACACATAAAACCTACCAAAAATGAATCAAGAGGAAATCCAAAACCTGATCAGATGAGTAATAAGTAACAAGGTTGAAGCTGTAATAAAAAGTCTACCAGTAAAAAAACAAAAAACAAAAAAAAACAGGACCTGATGGCTTCACTGATAAATTCTACCAAACATATAAATAACTAATAACAATTCCACTCAAACTATTCTAAAAAATAGAGGAGGAGGAAATACTTCCAAACTCATTCCACAATCTAATAATACCCTGATACCAAAACCAGACAAAGATACCAAAAAAGGAAAACTATAGGCAAATATCTCTGTTGCATATTGATGCAAAAATCCTCAACAAAATACTAGCAAACCAAATTCAGCAATACATTAAAAAGATCACTCATCATGACCAGGTGGAATTTATTCCTGGTATGCATAGATGACCTAACCTATGCAAATGAATCAATGTGATACATCATATCAACAGAATAATGAATAAAAAGCAAATGATCTTTTCAATTGACACCTAAAAATGCATTTGATAAAACTCAACATTACTTCATAATAAAATCATGCAAAAAATGTGTATAGAAGGAACATATCTCAACATAATAAAAGCCATATATGACAGACTCACAGCTAGAATCATACAGAGTGGGGTAAAACTGAAACCCTTTCCTCTAAGATCTGGAACACAAGAATGCCTACTTTCACCACTGTTATTCAACTTAGTACTGGAAGTCCCAGCTAGAGCAATCAGACAAGAAAGAAATAAAGGGCATTCAAACTGGAAAGGAAAAAGTCAAATTATCTTTGTTTGCAGATGATATAATCTTATATTTGGAGAAACCTAAAGACTCCACTGAAAAACTATTAGAACTGAAAAAAGTTTCAGTAAATTTGCAGCATATAAAGTCAACAAAGAAAAAGTAGTAGCATTTCTATATGCCAACAGAGAACAATATGAAAAAGGGATCAAAAAGTAACCTCATTTAAAATAGCCACACATAAATTTACCTAGGAATTAATCAAAGAAGTGAAAGATCTCTATAATGAAAACTATAAAACACTAATGAGAGAAATTTAAAAGGACACCAAAAACAGAAAGATATTCCATGTTTATGGATTGGAAGAGTCAATATTGTTAAAATTTCCATACTTCCCAAAGCACTCTACAAATTCGATGCGATCCCTATCAAAATACCAATGACATTCTTCACAGAAATAAGAAAAAATTTCTAAAATTGATATGGAATCACAAAAGACTCCAAATAGCCAAAGTTATCCCTTGGGTATTTTGGGGGCAAAATATCTGGGGGGAAATTTTTTGGGCAAAATGAATAGACATTTCTCAAAAGTAGACATACAAATGACAAACAGGCATATTAAGAGGTGTTCAACATCACTGATCATCAGAGAAATGCAAATCAAAACTACAATGAGATCATCTCACCCCAACAAATATAGTTTATACTCAAAAGACAGGCAATAACAAATTCTGGTGAGGATGCAGAAAAAAAACAAGAACCCTCATACACTGTTGGTGGGAATGTAAAATTAGTATAACCACTAAGGAGAACAGTTTGGAGGTTCCTCAAAAAACTAAAAATTGAGCTATCACATGATCCAGCAATGCCACTGCTGGGTATATACTCAAAAGAAAAGAGATCAGTATATCAAAGAGATATCTGCACTCCCATGTTCATTACAGCTCTGTTCACAATAGCCAAGATTTGGAAGCAACTTAAGTATCTATCAACAGTTGAATGGATAAAGAACATATGGTACTTATACACAATGGAGTACTATTCAGCCATTAAAAAAAATGAGATCCTGTTATTTGCAACAACATGGATGCAACTGGAGATCATTACGTTAAATGAAATAAGCTAGGGACAGAAACACAAACATCACATGTTTTCACTTATGTGTGGTATCTAAAAATCAAAACAATTGAACCCATGGACATAGAGAGTAGAAGAATGGCTACCAGAGGCTAAGAAGAGTAGTGGAGGACTGGAGGGAAGGTGAGGATGATTAATGGGTAGCAAGAGAAATAGAAAGAATAAATAAGACCTACTGTTTGATAGCACAACAGGGTGACTATAGTCAATAATAATAATACATTTTCAGATAACAAAACAAGTATAATTGGATTGTTTGTAACATCAAGGATAAATGCTTGAGGGGATGGATACCCCATTCTCCATGATGTAATTATTGTGCACCGCATGCCTGTTTCAAAACATCTCATGTATCCTATTAATATATATATATATATATATACCTACTATGTACCCACAAAAAATTAAAAGAATAAAAATATAAAACATAAAAGAAGTATGGCTTATACAGTTTGGTAAGTTAAATTAGGCCAAATTTTAAAGGATTTAAGTGGCAGCCAATGTGTTTTGATGTGATTATGAAAAAGCCATGTTTCCCAAAGTATGCTTTCTGCAAAACTAGTCCCCTAGGATGAGCCTTTTAAAAATGTTTCTGTGGTCATACGTGAAAGAGAAAAAAAAAAAAAAAACTTTTCATCTGAGGAATGCAAGCCCCTTAAAATTATCAGGCCAACAGAAGCATTTAAAATATGACAGCAGTCACATCTCACTTCACCTTGAGCTAAATAATGACCTCTTGTAGTCACTGGCTATGTGGCCTCTTGACTAACTGACACCGAGTAGCCATAAAAATTCCACAGGCTAGACACCATAACTCATAACCTGTAGTTTAATGATGTACAGCCAATCACTATCAATGTTGTTTCTGTAAACTGATGAGAATTCCTGTCAAACAACTTGTATCGGCCCACTTTTTGCTCCCTTTGCCCTTAAAAACCTGCTTGTAACAAAAGCCAATGGAACATTCTCCAAGGCAACATAAAAGTATGTCCTGGGAAGCTTTCCTAACTTTGGCTCAAGTAAACTCTAAATTATATTTTGTACCTCACCTTCTTCCTTTTAGGATGACAAATGTATTTGAGAAATGCTTCATATTAATTCCCCTTCTCTAAAATATATAACATTTTAAGGTTATATAGTAAAGAGACTCTTCTAAGTTTTTTCTGTAGTCAGATATTTCCTAAAAGTTCTTTATTGTGGAGCATGTTTCTGGTAATTCTTAACACCCCTAGAATCTTGTGTTCTACAGAAGACATTTGGGAAAATGCTGCTCTACATATGACAATGACAAAACTTTCTAATGTTCTATGTTTGGAGGTCAGGAACAATCCTAAAATTTAATATATATTATCTCATTTCATCATTACATCAACTTCATAAGTTAGACTCTATGATTAGCCCAATTTTATAAGATAACTGATCCTCAGACAGATGCAGTAACTTGCCCATGATCCATGTGCTAGTAAACTATGGAACTGAGGTTTGTACCCAAGCCTTCTAGTTCCAGAGCCTGTATGTATTCTTGAATACTTGGTATGGAAAGTCATTAAAGCTTTCTGAGACATAGATTGTGTTTAAGAAAAAAATTCTTCAATAATCTTGATTTTGTCCATTTCCCTTCCTATATTGTGTTATGTACCATCATTAGGACAATTCCCATGTAATATATTATATAATGGGCAATTTAATATTTCCACAATATGCATATCACAACATTTGTAATTGTCCTGCCATTCTTAAATATTCTGCTCCTTTTTTATTAATTCTTTTTTCTCTTTGAGAGAAGGTTGGAAGTTTCTATTGACATTTATTAAACCTCACTGAGCATTTCCTTGACCATCTTCAGCCTACTAATAAGCATGTCAAAGGCATTCTTCATTTCTCACATTTCCTTTGATTCCCAATCTGATAATTCAATAATTTCTGGTACAATTGAGTCTGATTCTGATGTTTGTCTTGTCTCTTTAGAGTGTGCTTTTAGCCTTCCAGAATGTCCCATTATTTTTTAGTGGGACAGTTTCATGAAAAGGAACAGGGGTAAATACACCTTTAGTGTGGAGTTTTATGTTTATCTGGCTAGAAGTTTATCTATGTCTACATTTGCTTTTCTTATAGGTGTCAACATTTTTGCTAGTGTTTTTGTTTTATCTCCTCAGTGGTCTCTGGGTTTCCCTAAAGACTATTTCTTAAATAGGGTCTGAGATGTGCATTTCTTTGAGCTCTAATTTTCTGTTACTGTATAAGAGCCCTGTTGATGTGGTGGTAAGACGAGAGAAGAAATGTTCTATAATATTTTGCAGGTCTCAGTCTTTTAATAAGCCTGTGCCCTTTGGTTGTGATCTTCAAAAGTGCTTCTTAGCTTCTCCCTCCTCCCCTTAGGTGATACAAGATGGCTGGAGGGGGCTGGCACTAGATATTTTCCTTCCACACGTGGAAGGCTACAGGGGGCTGGAGTTGGGTATTTCCCTTTCCTCAAGTTGCTTAGGCTCTACTAAAACCCAAGGAGATTAGGCTCTGGTAAGATACTTTTCCTTGAGGGCAGGTCATTATTAAGGAGAAGAGAGCACTGTGGCCTTATTTAAAAACAGTTACTTTCTCCATCACCCTGGCAGAAGCACAAGAGGATTTTTCTTTTTTTTTTTTTTCCATCTTTTTTTTTTTAATTATTGTACTTTAAGTTCTAGGGTACATGTGCACAATATGCAGGTTTGTTACATATGTATATATGTGCCATGTTGGTGTGCTGCACCCATTAACTCGTCATTTACATTAGGTATATCTGCTAATGCTATCCCTTCCCCAACTACCACAATAGGACCTGGTGTGTGATGATCCCCTTCCTGTGTCCAAGTGATCTCATTGTTCAATTCCCACCTATGAGTGAGAACATGCAGTGTTTGGTTTTCTGTTCTTGCGATAGTTTGCTGAGAATGATGGTTTCCAGCTGCATCCGTGTCCCTACAAAGGACACGAACTCATCCTTTTTTATGGCTGCATAGTATTCCATGGTGTATATGTGCCACCTTTTCTTAATCTAGTCTGTCACTGATGGACATTTGGGTTAATTCCAACTCTTTGCTATTGTGAATAGTGCCGCAATAAACATACGTGTGCATGTGTCTTTATAGCAGCATGACTTATAATCCTTTGGGTATATTCATAGTAATGAGATGGCTGGGTCAAATGGTATTTCTAGTTCTAGATCCTTCAGGAATTGCCATACTGTTTTCCACAATGGTTGAACTAGTTTACAATCCCACCAACAGTGTAAAAGTGTTCCTATTTCTCCACATCCTCTCCAGCACCTGTTGTTTCCAGATTTCTTAATGATCGCCATTCTAACTGGTGTGAGATGGTATCTCATTGTGGTTTTGATTTGCATTTCTCTGATGGTGAGTGATGATGAGCATTTTTTCATGTATCTGTTGGCTGTATGAATGTCATCTTTTGAGAAGTGTGTGTTCATATCCCTTGCCCACTTTTTGATGGGGTTGTTTGTTTTCTTCTTGTAAATTTGATTGAGTTCTTTATAGGTTCTGGATATTAGCCTGTTGTCAGACGAGCAGATTGCAAAAATTTTCTCCCATTCTGTAGGTTGCCTTTTCACTCTGATGGCAGTTTCTTTTGCTGTGCAGAAGCTCTTTAGTTTAATCAGACCCCATTTGTCTCTTTTGGCTTTTGTTGCCATTGCTTTTGGTGTTTTAGACATGAAGTCCTTGCCCATGTCTATGTCCTGAATGGTATTGCCTAGGTTTTCTTCTAGGGTTTTTATGGTTTTAGGTCTAACATTTAAGTCTCTAATCCATCTTGAATTAATTTTCGTATAACGGGTAAGGAAATGATCCAGTTTCAGCTTTCTACTTATGGCTAGCGACTTTTCCCAGCACCATTTATTAAATAGGGAATCCTTTCCCTATTTCTTGTTTTTGTCAGGTTTGTCAAAGATCAGATGGCTGTAGATGTGTGGTATTATTTCTGAGGGCTCTGTTCTGTTCCATTGGTCTATATCTCTGTTTTGGTACCAGTACTATGCTGTTTTGGTTACTGTAGCCTTGTAGTACAGCTTGAAGTCAGGGAGCGTGATGCCTCCAGCTTTGTTCTTTTGGCTTAGGATTGTCTTGGCAATGCAGGGTCTTTTTTGGTTCCATATGAACTTTAAAGCAGTTTTTTCCAATTCTGTGAAGAAAGTCATTGGTAGCTTAATGGGGATGTCATTGAATCTATAAATTATCTTGGGCAGTATGGCCATTTTCACAATATTGATTCTTCCTATCCATGAGCATGGTATGTTCTTCCACTTGTTTGTGTCCTCTTTTATTTCACTAAGCAGTGGTTTGTAGTTCTCCTTGAAGAGGTCCTTCACATCCCTTGTAAGTTGGATTCCTAGGTATTTTATTCTCTTTGAAGCTATTGTGAATGCGAGTTCATTCATGATTTGGCTCTCTGTCTGTTACTGGTGTATAAGAATGCTTGTGATTTTTGCACATTGATTTTGTATCCCGAGACTTTGCTGAAGTTGCTTATCAGCTTAAGGAGATTTTGGGCTGAGATGATGCGGTTTTCTAAATATACAATCATGTCATCTGCAAACAGGGACAATTTGACTTCTTCTTTTCCTAACTGAATACCCTTGATTTCTTTCTCTTGCCTGATTGCCCTAGCCAGAACTTCCAACACTATGCTGAATAGGAGTGGGAAGAGAGGGCATCCCCGTCTTGTGCCAGTTTTCAAAGGGAATGCTTCCAGTTTTTGCCCATTCAGTATGATATTGGCTGTGGGTTTGTCATACATAGCTCTTATGATTTGGAGATACGTTCCATCAATACCAAATTTATTGAGAGTTTTTAGCATGAAGGGCTGTTGAATTTTGTCAAAGGCCTTTTCTGCATCTATTGAGATAATCATGTGGTTTTTGTCTTTGGTTTGGTTTATATGCTGGATTACGTTTATTGATTTGCATATGTTGAACCAGCCTTGCATCCCAGGGATGAAGCCCACTTGATCAAGGTAGATAAGCTTTTTGATGTGCTGCTGGATTTGGTTTGCCGGTATTTTATTGAGGATTTTTGAATCAATGTTCATCAGGCATATTGGTCTAAAATTCTCTTTTTTTTTGTTGTATCTCTGTCAGGCTTTGGTATCAGGATGATGTTGGCCTCGTAAAGTGAGGTAGGGAGCATTCCTCTTTTTCTATTGATTGGAATAGTTTCAGAAGGAATGGTACCACCTCCTCCTTGTAGAATTCGGCTGTGAATCCGTCTGCTTTAAATGTGTCCCAGAGATTCTGGTATGTTGTGTCTTTGTTCTCATTGGTTTCAAAGAACATCTTTATTTCTCCCTTCATTTTGTTATGTACCCAGTAGTCATTCAGGAGCAGGTTGTTCAGTTTCCATGCAGTTGAGCAGTTTTGATTGAGTTTCTTAGTCCTGAGTTCTAGTTTGATTGCACTGTGGTCTGAGAGACAGTTTGTTATAATTTCTGTTCTTTTATATTTGCTGAAGAGTGCTTTACTTCCAACTATATGGTCAATTTTGGAATAAGTGCAATGTGGTGCTGAGAAGAATGTATATTCTTTTGATTTGGGGTGGAGAGTTCTATAGATGTCTATTAGGTCTGCTTGCTGCAGAGTTGAGTTCAATTCCTGGATATCCTTGTTAACTTTCTGTCTCGTTGATCTGTCTAATGTTGACAGTGGGGTGTTAAAGTCTCCCATTATTATTGTATGGGAGTCTAAGTCTCTTTGTAAGTCTCTAAGGACTTGCTTTATGAATCTGGGTGCTCCTGTATTGGGTGCATATATATTTAGGATAGTTAGCTCTTCCTGATGAATTGATCCCTTTACCATTATGTAATGGCCTTCTTTGTCTCTTTTGATCTTTGATGGTTTAAAATCTGTTTTGTCAGAGACTAGGATTGCAACCCCTGCTTTTTTTGTTTTCCATTTGCTAGGCAGATCTTCCTCCATCCCTTTATTTTGAGCCTATGTGTGTTTCTCCATGTGAGATGGGTCTCCTGAATACAGCAAACTGATGGGTCTTGACTCTTTGTCCAATTTGCCAGTCTGTGTCTTTTAATTGGGCCATTTAGTCCATTTACATTTAAGGTTAATATTGTTATGTGTGAACTTGATCCTGTCATTATGATATTAGCTGGTTATTTTGTTCGCTAGTTGATGCAGTTTCTTCCTAGCATTGATGGACTTTACATTTTGACATGTTTTTGCAATGGCTGGTACCTGTTGTTCCTTTCCATGTTTAGTGCTTCCTTCAGGGTCTCTTGTAGGGCAGGCCTGGTGGTGACAAAATCTCTCAGCATTTGCTTGTCTGTAAAGGATTTTATTTCTCCTTCACTTATGAAACTTAGTTTGGCTGGATATGAAATTCTGGGTTGAAAACTCTTTTCTTTAAGAATGTTGAATATTGGCCCCCACTCTCTTCTGGCTTGTAGAGTTTCTGCTGAGAGATCTGCTGTTAGTCTGATGGGCTTCCCTTTGAGTGTAACCCGACCTTTCTCTCTAGCTGTCCTTAACATTTTTTCCTTCATTTCAACTTTGGTGAATCTGACTATTATGTGTCTTGGAGTTGCTCTTCTCGAGGAGTATCTTTGTGGCATTCTCTGTATTTCCTGAATTTGAATGTTGGCCTGCCTTACTAGGTTGGGGAAGTTCTCCTGGATGATATCCTGCAGAGTGTTTACCAACTTGGTTCCATTTTCCCCAACACTTTCAGGCACACCAATCAGACGTAGATTTGGTCTTTTCACATAATCCCATATTTCTTGGAGGCTTTGTTCATTTCTTTTTACTCTTTTCTCTACACTTCTCTTCTCACTTCATTTCATTCATTTGATCTTCAATCGCTGATACTCTTTCTTCCAGTTGATCGAGTTGGTTACTGAAGCTTGTGCATTTGTCACGTAGTTCTCATGTTATGGTTTTCATCTCTATCTGTTCTTTTAAGGTCTTCTCTGCATTGATTATTGTAGTTATCCATTCATCGATTCTTTTTTCAAGGTTTTCAGTTTCTTTGCACTGGTTACATAGTTCCTCCTTTAGCTCTGAGAAGTCTGATCGACTGAAGCCTTCTTCTCTCAACTCGTCAAAGTCATTCTCCGTCCAGCTTTGTTCGGTTGCTGGCGATGAGCTGCATTCCTTTGGAGGGGGAGATGCGCTCTGATTTCTTGAATTTCCAGTTTTTCTGCACTGCTTTTTCCTCATCTTTGTCATTTTATCTGCCTTTGCTCTTTGATGATGGTGACGTACTGATGGGGTTTTGGTGTGGGTGTTCTTTTGGTTTGTTAGTTTTCCTTCTAACAGTCAGGACCCTCATCTGTAGGTCTGTTGGCGTTTGCTTGAGGTCCCCTCCAGACCCTGTTTGTCTGGGTATCAGCAGCATAGGCTGCAGAAGATAGAATATTGCTGAATAGCAAGTGTTGCTGTCTGATTCTTGCTCTGGAAGCTTCATCTCAGGGGGTGTACCCCACCATGTGAGGTGTGAGGTGTTGGTCTGCACCTAGTGGGGGATGTCTCCCAGTTAGGCTACTCAGGGTTCAGGGACCTACTTGAGCAGGCAGTCTGTCCATTCTCAGATCTCAACCTCCGTGCTGGGAGATCCACTGCTCTCTTCAAAGCTGTCAGACAGAGGCATTTACCTCTGCTGAGGTTTCTGCTGCTTTTTGTTTAGCTATGGCTTGTCCCCAGAGGAGGAGTCTACAGAGGCAGGCCGGCCTCCTTGAGCTGTGGTGGGCTCCACCCAATTCGAACTTCCTGCGGCTTTGTTTACCTACTTAAGCCTCAGCAATGGCGGGCGCCCCTCCCCCAGCCTTGCTGCCACCTTGCAGTTAGATCTCAGACTGCTGTGCTAGCAATGAGGGAGGCACTGTGGGCGTGGGACCCTCTGGGCCAGGTGTGGGATATAATCTCCTGGTGTGCCCTTTGCTAAGACCCTTCGTAAAGCACAGTATTAGGGTGGGAGTTACCCGATTTTCCAGGTGTTGTGTGTCTCAATATCCTTTGGCTGGGAAAAGGAATTCCCTTCCCCTTTGCACTTCCCAGGTGAGGCGATGCCTCGCCCTGCTTCAGCTCTCACTGGTCGGGCTGCACCAGCGGACCAGAGCCAACTGTCCAACACGCCCCAGTGAGATGAACCTGGTACCTCAGTTGAAAATGCAGAAATCATCCGTCTTCTGTGTTGCTCATGCTGGGAGCTGGAGGCTGGAGCTGTTCCTATTCAGCCATCTTGGGCGCCAGGATTTTTCTTTAATCTTCACCATGACAACCTAGTAGAGCTCCTGGACACAAAATTTATAAAGTATGGGGGCCTTCCTTAAGCTAGAACCCCAGGAATTTTTATTTCTCAAGGAAGTCCACACTCAGTCTTCAGTAGTCAATTACCCTTTAAGTGTCCCTTCCAGGTACTAGCAGCAGTTTCCACTGCCAGTGAGCTGTGATTCTCTGCATCTGCCTGTCTCTCCAGTTTACAGAGTGACAGACTGCCTGTGACCTCAATTGTCTAAAGAATCTAAGAAGAGTTGTTCACTTTCAGTTTGTTCCGCTTTTTTCTTGTTGTGAAGACAGAAGTGATGACTTCCAAGCTGACATGTCAGACCAGGAACTGGAAGTTTTGTCTATTTAATTTTTGCCCTGGATGTTTATGCCTTTTTTAGAAAAGAAGTATTGTTATTAACAGTTGCATTAAAATAAACCATGATGGGCTTGACAGACCTCCGCTTTTTAATTCTAACTTCTATCATGGTCTTTTCTAGTAACATGTGAGAGAAACAGTTGTACAGTGGGCAGATTTCTCACTTTAATACATGATTAAATTTGAAAGATATTTATTGTATTTCCTTCTTTTCCACAGACCCTTTCTGGATACAGTATAAGTAGCACATCCCTTTCAAGAATAGCATCTATGGCATTTACTAGTAAAATGAACTGCACTAAGTAGGATGCAAGCTGCTGGGAACATATAACTGCCTCTAATCTTGAATGATGATGGAAGAAATATTCACATTGCTGCCCCATTGGCCACTTAAAGGAAAAGCCAGTTGCAAAGTGCTCTGTGCTGAGATTTGTACTGTTCATAAAGCAGTCAAGTCATCCATCATGAGCATAGGAAATATGAGAAATTATAGGCTAGAGTTGCATGAATATGTATAAGAAATTTAAATCTGCTCTTGAGCATATAGAGAATAGTATGAGTATTCTTGCTATGTAGTTTTTAAATTTTATTCTATACTGTATATCTACAGTGATTCATTCATTTATTTCTTGGAAATCCTTTTCTGTTTGTTTTTAAATAAATCCTTTACTGAGAAATTAGCTCAAAAAAAGTACATGTTAAATAAAAAATGAGCAATGAATTTTCTTTTCTCTAGAGAGTTGATAATAAATGTGTAACTGACACAAACTGTTTTTCAGCATTTTCCATCCTTTGGGATGGCCATTTCTAGCCACATGAAACCAAGAGGAACAAACATACTGAAGAAATATCAGCATCTGTTTTTAAATTATCGTAAAATTTAACATGTAGCTGCAGAACGTATTTTTATGTGTCACTCTGTGAAACATGACCTTTCATTTAGATCAAATAAGGCTTTTAAAACAATTTTGTACATTTTTAATTCTACATTTTCTCATTACACAAATAAAAAGTGAAGTAATAGCTGTTGAAATGTTGGCTCCATTAGCATAAAAAGAATTTGCAAATGGTTAAATATTTCCAATTTCATATCAATGTCATCAGTTGCTTTGAAGGAAAAAAAATTCCAATAGTGTTTGATTTTTATTTTCCATCTAATTCATGGATTGAAATTAAAGCTTCTGGATCTTTAGTCTGTCAAAATTAAACATCAGATACTATTGTGAATATGCATGTAACATCAGCTTAAAATTCAATGTTGAAGATTAAATCCTTTGTTTTGTGATGTTAATATAGATTTAGGTACAGCACAGTGACAAGTTAGAATGGCTTTGCTAAATTAATAAAGCTTGGAGAAATATAATTGGAGTTGGCATTGGTACACACATAATATATATATTCACATCCAAAATGAGCTATATTCTGCCAAATGAAATAGAAACTTTGACTGTCAAACTATGCAAAGAAGTACATATAGAAATATTAAAGATATTAATTTTAAAAATTTTTTGCAAAAAGCTGTTAATTTTTCTATGTATATGCTTTAGCATGGCATTATGTGTTTTCTTTCTCTGCAGCTCAATTGGATTATTTTTCCAGGACAATATTATTTATTTTAGTTATTTTTTAAGGAGGTATATCAGTCACCTCAAAGATTTATTTTACGTGTTGAGAACATTACAATTATTCTATTTTGGCTAATTTGAAATATACAATAACTTGTTGTTGACTCTAATTTCTCTACTGTATTATGAAATACCAGAATGTATTTCTCCTATGTAACTGTATTTTTGTACCCATTAGCCAACCTTCCTTCATCCTCCTTCCCTTCTTCTCTTTCCAGTTTTTGGTAACCAGCATTCTGCTGTCTACCTCCATGAGACACTTGTTTTAGCCCCTACATATGAGTAGGAATAGGTGATATTTGTCTTTCTGTACCTAGAAACTGAGAAATGGTAATAAACTTTTATAAGTAAGTCCCTGTTTATATTTTATTAAATAATAGTTGGAAATTTTTAATAAAAGTCATCAGTAAATAAAGGTTCAAAAATCTTAAGACCTTGAAGTTTTTCACAAATTGCAATTTTTGAAAACAAGCTTGTAAACAGAAAAACCTATACATGTATCACAGCAAAACAAAGGAAGGGTAAACAAATCAAATGATGAGAGCTTAAAAAACATACATGATTTAATTTTGAAAATGTATATTTGACACTGACAGTGATCAATCTTACAAAAAAATCAAGAAAACAATCCCATTTACAATAGCTACAAAACAATAAAATACACAGGAATAAATTAAATCGAAGGTGAAAAATCTCTAAAAGAAAACCTATAAAACACTGATAAATTGAAGAGGACACAAAAAATTGGAAATATATTTCACACTCATGGACTAGAAGAATGAATATTGTTAAAATCTCTATACTATCCAAAACAATCTACATTTCCAACATAATCCCTATCAAAATACCAAAGACATTCTTACAGAAATAGAAAAAATATGCTAAAACTCATAGGGAATCATGAAAGACTCCAAATAGCTAAAGCAATCCTAAACAAAAAAAGCAAGGCTAGAAATATCATACTACCTAATTTCAAATTATTCTAACAAAGCTACAGTAATCAAACCACCATGGTACTGATATAAAACTCGAAGAACATACACTGGGGAAGAGATAGACTCTTTTTGAATAAATCATTCTGGGAAAACTAGATATCCATATGTAGAAGAATTAAGCTAGATACTCATCTTTTGCCATATACAAAAATCAGCTGAAAGTGGATTAAAGACTTAAATGTAAGAACTGAAACTAGAAACTATGAGAAGAAGATACTGATGAAATGCTACAGGACATCAGTCTGGGCAAAGTTATTTTTGGAAGGTAAGATCTCAAAAGCACAGGCAACCACAGCAAAAATAGACAAAAGAGTTACATCAAGCTAAAAAGTTTCTGCACAGCAAAGAAAACAATCAACAAAGTGAAGAGATAACCCATACAATGGGAGAAAATATTTGCAAACTACCCATCTGACAAGGAATTAATAGCTAGAATATATAAGGAAAAAACAATTCAATAGTAAAAAGAACAAAAAATCCAATTTTAAAAGTGGTCAAAAGACCTGAATAGACACATCTTAAAAGATGACACACAAATGGTCAACAGGTATATGAAAAAATGTTCAGCATCACTAATCACCAGGAAGATGCATATCAAAACCAACTCACCCCAGTTAGAATACTATTATTAAAAAGACAAAAAATAACAAATGCTGGTGATGATGCAGAGAAAAGTGACCACTTTTACACTATCGGTAGGAAAGTAAATTAGTATAGCCACTATGGAGAATGGTATGGAAGTTTCTCAAAAAACTAAAAATAGAACTACCATGTGATCCAGCAATTCTACTGCTGAGCATATTTCCAAAAGAAAGGAAATTAGTATATTTAAGAGATATCTACAAGCCTATTTCATTGCATCACTAATCACAATGGCCAAGATATGGAATCAACCTAAGTGCTCATCAGTGGATAAAAGGATAAATAAAATGTAGTATAGATGCACAATAGAATATTATTCATGCATAAAAATAATGAAATCCTGTCATTTGCAGGCACATGGATGGAACTGGAGGTCATTATGTTAAGTGAAATAAGCCAGACAGAAAGACAAATATTGCATGTTCTCACGCATATGAGGGAGCTAAAAGTGTGTCTCATGGAGATAGAGAATAGAATAGTGGTTACTAGAGAAGGCAGAAGGGATGAAGAAAAGTTGCTTAATGAGTACAAAAATATGGTTACATAGAAGCAATAAGTTCTAATATTTGATAGTACAGTAAATAAATTATAGTTAATAATTTATCATATTTTTCAAAATATCTAGAAGAGAATAATTATGTTTTTCACACAAAAAGGTAGATGTTTGAGGTGCTGGATATTTCAATTACCTTGATTTGATCATTACACGTTGTATACATGTATCAAAATACCACATGTATCCCCAAAATATGCACAATATATCCTAAAAAATAAAATAAAGAAAATCTTTATTTGTGCTTCAAGTTTCTCAACTTGGGAGAAGAATCTTGATGAAGTGCTTATTTTTAAGTGGACAAATATATATCCTCTATCAGAATCTAATGAAATTTAGAAGGGTATGACTGTAGTATCTAAGTTTTGTTAAATAGTCATAGAAATTATAAATAGAAACAAATTTGATGAGTTGTCTTGTAAGATCATTTTTTGAAGAAAGTTACTCTAAATGGAGGTAAAAAGGTAGCAAACCCTTTTGAAGATGTTTGGTCTGGAATATTTATACATTTTAATATTTTTAAAAATAAGAACTAAGGATATCCTTCATTTAATATTTGTCCTGAACTTACCAGGCACCTCAACACCTGTAGAGAGTGTTTTCTCAGTTAAAAATAGTGTGATCTTAGACAAGACTCATTGAAGGTATCAACAAGTTCAATCTTATGAAAAACTCAGCTACTTGGGAGGCTGAGGCAGGGGAATCGCTTGAACCCGGGAGGTGGAGGTTGCAGTGAGCCAAGATCATGCCACTGCACTCCAGCCTGGTGACAGAGTGAGACTCTGTCTCAAAAAGAAAAGAAAAAGTTGAAAAGTACAATTTTCAGACAAATACTGGTGTCACTATAATAAAAACAGATAGGCTAAGAACAATCTTACAGTACACAAATATTTCCCAAAAAAGACTATTCCACTTATAGTCATTTTTTTGATAGTCAGATAACCAAGTGGGTTTTTTGTTTGTTTAGCTTTAACGTATATGTACATATTTATTTTAATTGACTTAAAGATTTTTATTTTTGAAAATAGTATTTGAATAGGAATATTCTATAGTTTGAGACCAGAAAATAATTGAATTGCCAATAAAATACAATAAAATAAGAAATCTTACCCAGTATCAAACTTTAGTAATTTCAAAACATAAAAGTAAGCTTGATACACAGGCAACACCTAAAGAAGTCTGAGGGCAACAATACAGCTCCTTAATTGATCCTTGCCACATTAGGATGTGTTCCAGTCTACATCTAACACATGTAATCACCAAATGATGCATGGGAGGCATTACTTACAGAGTGGGAACTATTTTGATCATAAAGTATCTCCATTTCATATTCTGATAATTACCTAAAACTGACATTGACACTTTCAAACAGGATATGCACCAGGAATCTTTCAATTCTATAGTTGTTTGCCATAAACAACCCAGATAGATCAGATATTTTCTGCTGAAAGTATTCCACAGACAAGGACTCTCCGTTATGTCTTTTCCTTAATAAATACCAAGTGTCTGATTAGCACATTTCCATGTTTCTTTCCTCTCTCTCTCTCTCTGCAGATACACAGATATATGTCTGTATCTCCAACTCCTCCTTCAGTCATAGATCAGCTGCTAACTTTTTCCTCCCCACAGGTATTAAAATGTTAGAGTACGGGCTGGGCATAGTGGCTCACACCGGCTAATCCCAGCACTTTGGGAGGCCAAGGTGGGTGGATCACTTGAGTCCAGGAGTTCAAGACTAGCCTGGGCAACATGATGAAACCCATCATGGGGCACAGTGGCACATGCCTGTAGTCCCAGCTATTTGGGAGGCTGAGGCAGGAGAATTGTTTGAGCCCAGGATGCGGAGGTTGCAGTAAGCCATGATTCTGTCATTGCACTCCAGCCTGCATGACAGAGCAAGATACTGTATCAAAAAAAAAAAAATGTTGGAGTGCTTATACCAAGATAATAAACCTATTTATAGATGGATACATATTACTTCAAAAACATATAATTTTTTTTTTTTGAGATGGGGGAGTCTCACTCTGTCGCCCAGGCTGGAGTACAATGGCGTAATCTCAGCTCCCTGCAACCTCTGCCTCCCAGGTTCAAGCAATTCTCCTGGCTCAGCCTCCTGAGTAGCTGGGATTAAAGGCACGTGCCACCACGCCCAGCTAATTTTTGTATTTTTTTAGTAGAGACAGGGTTTCACCATGTTGGTCAGGCTGATCTTGAACCCCTAACCTTGTGATCCGCCCACCTCGGCCTCCCAAATTGCTGGGATTACAGGTGTGAGCCACTGTGCCCGGCTAAAAACATATAATTTTAATTATTTTGAACACCACCTTTCACTCTTAAAAATGTCTGGATTTGGAGTGGGTGATAAGTCATGTGATCACCCTAGCTATTATATTTGAATTCATACAACCCACCAGATGTGATTTTGCCAAGTTTGTATGAATGATATTTCATTCCTCCTATGTAATACATCTGCAAATTAAACACTCGAAGTGGTAGGTGGTGCCTGAATCCTGCTATAGCTGTCAGTTTCCCATTGGTGTGATTAACCAAGATTGGTTTGATTTCTTAGCTTGCTTTTCTACTCATAGATACTGTTCTATAAGAAGAACAAGCCTAAAAATTTCTCAAATAAGTATATTATATTTCAAAGTATTTACAATTTAGAGCAAGCCTTAAAAAAAGGCACCTGCTTGAACTGAAATATCTTTCAAGTCTACCAAAGACACAACTACATTGCATTATCCCTGCCATGTACCAAAAGCACATGAAAAAAATTCATCTTTGATAGAAATCTAGTGATTTCTTTCCATCAACAGAGTTTCCAAATTATTTTACTGAATAATTCTGAGTTCTTCTCCTTGTTTTGGTTAATAACTAATCCATAACCATGATTATTCATTGTTTAATGAATAACATATATATAGAACTATATGTTTATGGCATCATTCTAACACAGCTCATCTACATTCTCTTTCCCAAAATATCAAGATATATATTAAAACAAAAAACAAATTCAAAAAAGAAATACAAAACCATTTCAGCATAGCACCCAACAATATTAATGTGAAAGCTTTTATGATAGAGAATGGACTAGTCCACAATATGTCAAAGTTTATCTTTGGCATTTCCCTGCTTCTCTTTCTCTTTTCCTCTCTTAGCTCCTGTGTCTCCTCTGCCCCACTCGCAGATATCCAGGGCCCTCATTCTGCCTTTTGCATGACAATAGTGAGCCCACTTCAGTGCTCTCAGCTCAGGCTTGCCTTATGCTGAAAAATCCCGAGGACTAAATTACTTCCCTTTTCTCTCTTCCTGGGCTCTATCAAAATGTACATAACTAGAAAAAAGCAATTTAATTAAACTAAGCCACACTGGACTGTGAATAATTGATTAATAGACTACTTAACCCTCCCTGGGATATTTTTCTTCTAAAAGAGGACACTCTAATCTGAGTGACTCTGTAACAGGCAGAATTTCAAACAGTTCAAAAAAGTAAAGAGAAATATATAGGCTTCATTCAGGGAGATATGTTTTGATAGAAGAGCCTTCTAAGGGTTCCTTAAATTATCCATGTTGGCGGCCACATGGCCAGCCTCCATTCCTAACTAGGAGAATAAAGCATTGACTGAAATGTCCTTTTCCAGTTTTATAAGTGAGCAGCAAAGTACTCTCAAAGGAAGGCATTTGACTTTGAAACAGACTTCAGAAGTCAAAGTATGGTTTATTACTCCTTTGGGTGAACTGAGAAATACAAATGCTTCTTTTAATTTGGAGCCAAATTCCTAAGAGTCATCCTTAAACACCAAATATCACTATGACAAAGGGCAAATCCTTTGTTGTGGAAGTGACCCTTTTTTAGATTAGTTACATGTTTGTTAACTTTTAATTGGAGGATGGGAATGAGCACCAGAAATACATGATATAGCTCTGTATATTGCAAAGATGCAAATAACAATATACTGGAAAAGAAACCTCATACTAAAGTTCTTCCTTTCATTTCATCCATCCTACCTTCTAGATCTCTTTCTCTCTCTCTCTCTCTCTTACACACACACACACATACACACACACACACGCACGCACATTAACCTTTGAGGATAGTAAAATCCACTATTCCTCAAACAGTATTTACAGAGTATTCTCTTAAAATTTAGCTATTATCGAAAATTTTGTAATAACATTCATAATTAGAATGTTATATCATTATTGTTAATAAAATAGGTTTGATGTAGTTAGGACTACCTTTTTGCTTTGATTGACAGTTTATTTTTTTCTGCCCTTATACCAGTCATAAAATGCAAAGAGAAGGAACTACTTATTCTCGGCCTTCAGTTTCACTGACATATATTGAAGCTTATCCTCTGCTCTGGCTTATTGTATATCTTGCCCTCCCCTACACCCAGGTGACAATGCAGACCTCTCTGGTCATGATAAAAGCCTCTAGCATTTTACTCTGTTGCAATAGTTTTAAAAATCAACAACCTAACCCTGGTTATCAGTCAACTACATTAATATCTCAGAGTTAATGAGCATCTTTTTGCAGAAATGTCAGGCTATATTTAGCCCTTGGTGAACTTTTTCATTGCATTAAAATATTACATTTTATCTTAATTTTCAAAATTCATATGATGGGGCTGGATTAAGGGTTATTACACAAGAAAAGCATTCTTAGTCCGGGTATATATTCCCCAAACAAGAAAATTTTTATTAGTTTTTTCTTTCCACTCAAAAAATAAATCCTTCTAGCTAAGTAAATTTTCTACACCAAACCCTGCTGCACTATTAGCTTCAGATCTATCATCTGAAAGAGGCTGTCATTTTCCCACTCAAAGGTACATCTTGAATAGTGTGAACAAATGTATCTAATTCAAATTTTTTTAAAACACATGACCCACAAGAATGGGAAGAACAGGACAGGAGACAATGGCAATGACATTTTTAAAGCTGAGAAGCAGGTGGACAAATAGTAATTGAAGTACTACACCCAAGACAGCTCAATCTTAAGTGAGTGATAGGAAAAGCCAAGAATTAACTAGTTACACAACAGATACCCCCAAATGCTCAGCAACTAGCAGTACCAACTTCTCTAAAACTGGGAATTAAAAATGAGTAGGCAGATAGAAACCCAAAATAAGGAGACCGGATAAAAGCTTTCTGAGAAGTACTTAGATACCTATATGTCTTCCCCTACTCCACTTTAGTCACTTAAGTTATTAGAATCTTGTTTCAATCTAAGCATTTTTATATTGAGCTAAAACAAACTGATTCATCTCCAAATAAGGAATACCTTTAAAGAATTCATTTATTGGCTAGTCCTCAATAATATCCTCCTCTCTTTAGAAAAACAGAGACCAAGAGGTGCCAAAATTATTATTCCACAGTCTTTAGCACAGAGTGCCACTTGGATTTTCTCACAAGCTGATAAAGTGCAAAACCTGCTCTGACCCATTTAGACTCCAAAGCTTCATTACAAACCTCCCAATAATTGAACAACTGCAATTCATTATGAGCATGCTGTAATCCAGGGCTTCATGAAGAAAGTATCTGAATGGTAGGAAGCAGTTGAAACGAATCTTCTGAATTCCTTTACAATTCTAAAAGTAAACAGGAGACTTTCTGGATATGGTTAAGATACAGAAAATCAGATGGAGCCTAGGTCCTGAGTTCTTTAACATTCATTGCAATAAAACCTTTTGCACACTACCTAAACTTCTAAAATACAGAGAATTATGTTTTAAAATGTCAAGACCTTCCAAGAGGAAATATTGCAGTATAGATTTCCAACAAATACTGGTGAAATAATTTCACTCTAAAAGATAATTCATGTTGAGAGTTCCATATTAAAAATCATGTTAGAAGCCTGTAATTCCTCCCCTTGAAAACATATAACTAGTCATACTATATTGGAATCAGCTCTAGAAAATGATCTCTTACCACCAGAAATATTTTCACAGTCTGTTCTGGAAGAACAACCCAGTCTTTATCAAGCTAATTATCTTAAGTATATAGGGTAATTACTTCAAGATGGGCAAGGTGATATTTTTATACTTAATCATTCCAAAAAATAGACTGATAATATTTTTAGTATTTTTTAGAACTCCATAACAGATTTTTTCATAACAAATGACAAATATCAATCAGGTATCCAGAACAGCTATTCTAAAGCCACTATTCACCTCTGTTCCATCTCACTTAGGGACAGTTAAGATTAATTAACAGTTAAAATTAATTTCTCTGAATAATTTCTCTGACCCATCTCTTGGGTCTATTATTGGCATTTGACCTAATAGGCAGAGACCATCAAGAATAAAAAATGTATAATGTTGACGATTCTGTATATGACCACTCTGGAATATCAATCACATACAGTTAAAAGCCAGGATTTTTCTTATGCCACATTCAATCTTCCAATTCAGTCTTTAAAGAGATTAAATATGTCTGTGTTCAAGAGCACTCTAAAAATCTATATGTAAAAGTGATTTAGTAATGGTGTTGATTTACAAAAATAAAGCAATAGTAGAGTATCCTACTCTTTGAAAATGCATGATTTTATTTTCTCTTTGTAAGAGGCCTCTCAAATAAGTGTTGGTCTCTGTTGACAATAGTCATAAAGCTCAGTATTAACATTAAATGTATTTAATTTGGTAAAATCATTTAGCTTTTAAAAGGAAAATTTTAAGTAGCCCAAATAAGAAAACCAACTCGCAAAGCTACATGCGGGTATAGTTTATAACTGAAGGCGCATGAGGATGCAATGCTACTTAAAATCAGACACAGACCGAGGGGCCTGAATTGTTGTGTACAGACAATGTGATATATTAGTAACTTCCACCTTAAAGTTTTTCATTCCAAGGTGATTTGCTTTTCTTCCTAGAAGGCACAGGAGAGCTAATTGAAAATATACTCATAGGTTGTAAAACAAAAAACATTGTGAACCATATATCTTATCATCTAAGCAAAAAAAAAAAAAATTATAAACATAATTTTATCAAATCCTAAGAACACTTATTTCTTTGGACAAATTCCATGAGAAAAAAAATGTGCCTTGCAGAAAGTGTGGAAAGTCTTTTATAAGAAACAGATAATACTACTTAAGCCAACTGATAGTGCTTAATTACTTACCTTTTTGCCTTAGTTCCAACAAAACTTCTAGAAACAAATTCACTGCCCCAAAATCATAGTAATCTCAGTTGCTTCATAGCATAGAAACCTTGTATTCTTCCTTTATTTTTTTATCTTTAATTATTCAGCTTTACATTGTTTTAAATTTTTAAGACCAATTCCAAATAGGTAATGAATATTTCAAATAGATTCTGAAATCCTGCCAATCTTCTGATTGCTTCTTCTCACATATGCCTGTCTTCTTTCGGCACCAAAAGAATTCTAGAATCAGAATATTTCTTTGTGATGTATTAGATAATTGGCTATTATTATCATCCTGCCTATGTCAGGGGGAGCTCCCTATTCCAAACAGTATAGGTCCCAGACTAAGCTCCTTCGTGAAGAACACCAAATCTGACAACAGAAAATAATAAAATACCTCACAGGAGAAAGACTCTACTTTTAACATGTAAGATTTAAAAGAACCAATAAAAGTTGACTGAAGGATAAGCATTCCTTATTTTTCATCACTTCTTAAAATATTTAACATTATATAACAGTATAAAGCCACAGTTGTCCATGGATGATTAAAACTGCAGTGCTTATAAAACCAAGTATTAGATTACATCAAAAGGCTTGATGTAATCAATGTTGCATCAGATGCAACATTGATTGAATGCAAAACTAACAAATGTTATAAAGTATTAGACCTAGAAAACTGAAATTGCTTTGCAGCCATCTCTGACCGGTTTAAATTTATAAGAGTTCAGTTTAACTGGGCTTGGTGGTAAATGAACTAAATACTGTGACTGGCATCTGATCTTAATACACACATTGTGATATCTTCAAAATTGACACTTTCTTCTTGGTCACTCTTCTCTCTTGCATCACCACTATAAGGCAGTGATCCTCAATCAGAGATGGTTTTACTCACCTGGGGACATTTGACAATGTCTAAAGACATTTGTGGTTGTCGCAATGGGGATAGTGTTACTGGCATATAATGGGTAAAGGCCAGGGATGATGCTAAACCATGATGCTAAACCCCTTACAATGCACGGGACAACTCCAGACAACAAAGAATTACCCGATCCAAAATAATAGTATTATGAAGATTGAGAAACCCTGGCAAAAGGACTAACAGTACAAAGATCGTATTAATGTGCTATGCTTCATGTTGTAATAAGGAAGATGAAAGAACTAAGGCTAACAACTTTTTCAATAGTCAATTTAACCCTAGAATTTATTCTACATTTTGGCACTCAAAATCCATACTCATTCATTAAGCTCGCATTCTAGTCACATACTTTCATTCAAGAATCTTCTTATGCCATTCCAATCCAATACTGGCAGATACCTCTGAATAATTAATATTAAGTACCATTTTTAATAAAAGCCCTCAGGGTCATATGTCTATTCTGAACAAAAGCTCAAAGAGAAACTAAATAAAATAAATTTTGTCAGTCACTAGTCCTTCAATGTCTTCTATTTAAGCCATCTAACTTTTACTCCCAAATGAAGTTGATTATTCAGTGGCAATTTTCCTGTTTCTGTTATAGTTCTGACAGTTCTCTGAAACTTCAACCTTGATCATGAAGAGAGATGCTCCAAAATACAAATCAGGTATCCTCACTATACTAAAAACTATGCAGTGTCACAATAGAAATATCAGAAACCAAAGTTCTCTGATCAGATGCTTTCTATGAAATACGAAATAGCTAAACCAACTCTAAGCTATGCCTCAAAGTTATATGCTTCCAAGCTATTCAAATATAAAACAAGCACTAACAAATGGGCAACCTTGTCCATCGCAAGGCTAATAAATCAAAATCACCAAGGTAAGTTAACTGCATTTTCAGTGGGTGCAGATTTATCATCACAGGCATGATAATCATGCAACCACTAGAAAAAGCAATGTGTTTTCCATGACCTTGGTCATAATTCACCAACAACACTGAATTATAATGTTTCACTATATCACTCTGGGCACACTCTAAAAAATGACTTCAGGACTTTGGGTCTTCTGAACACGCATGTGTTCATCTGATGATTTTTTTGACACTACAATTTAGTATGAAAACTATAAACACCTGATACCTAAAGAATAAGGCAGTGGATAAGAAAACTGAAGAAAAGCAGGACTTAAATGTCTTTAAAAGTTTCCGAAAATGAAAAGTTGGTGGGAAATTTCAGTTAGTTCAAATACAGAAGCCTCCACATTTTCACCTTTTCAACAATGACTATAACCCTTACATCTGATAATTTCTTTTAGTTGAATTCCCTACAGTAGGAATGTCAAGGTTGAAATAAAGTCAGAGAAGTTTCAAGCATTCTGTTCTGTAAGTAGTTTTATTTTGATTTCCACAAGTGGAGAAAGGCTTGACTGCCGCAAATGTTTCCAAGAAGGAGAAAGTGGTTAAGGGATGCTGATATCTTTCCAGGTTTTCAGAGACTAATAGAAAGTATAGAAAATCACATAAGGAACACAACATAGAGGAAACAAGTTGTTGCAAAGATGGACAAGATATCAAGGTATACTTTCCTAACTTGCACTGTTGCTCAAGTTTAGAACGTGAAAGAACTGAAATTGCATTTTTAAAATATTTAAACGGAGACTTTTAAAATCCTAGGACAAAAGGCCAAGTGTCCAGAGATAAAATTTTGAAAAGTTTGACTATTTAAAGAACTGCATAAAATCAAAAGCCTGAATTGGAATCCTGATTGGGATCCTTCCTGGATGTGTAAATTTGGGCTAGCTATATAATCACTCAGAGCCTCTGGTGTTTGCTCTTATTGTTCTTTGTTTTATTTTTATTTTTTGGTTGTTTTGGTTTTGGTTTTTAGTTGTGAAGTAGAGATCATAATGTATATCAAGAGCATGAAACATATGTTATGCAAGAAAATTCATGCCATTAATTATTAACTCTCCCATGAAATAGGTTATGGGTCTTTGTGAGAAGACAAAGAGCAGAGACAGAGAGCGAGCAAGAGCTCCACATTTATTGCTGACCATGGGTTCTGAAGACAGTCCAGAAAGTGACCACTGTCGAGCTTTTCTGACTGCTGGGTGGGAAATGAATCCATTGGAAAACTCAAGATTCTAATAATAGTGGTAGCTAACATGCTAGACACAACAATCTAATTGAGGTGGTTCTATCATTATCTATTAGGATTCTTATTCTACTACTGCAAAAATCAAAGATCAGATAAATTAAGGAGATTTCTCAGGTCATAGGCATCAAATGGAGGTGTAATAAAACCAAAAGCAAGCTCGAGAGCTGGCAGCAATGGTCATAGAGTGAGTTCTGTCCATAAGGGGTCCCAGATGCAATGAAACAGTAGAATCATTCTCATGAGAGACTAAATTATCAAATATTCCTTTATCCTGTTTCAAACATACATATTAATGGAAGAGAATAAAAAATTCAGAGTATTAAAAGATAATTTGAAATAAATAAGAAAGATTGAATTATAAAATAAATATAATTGGGATAATAACCCTCCATTTTGGAAAGAAGAAAAATCCTGCCACACACCATAACATACAAAAAATAAACTACAGAGGAAGTAACTTTTATTGCTATTGTTGTTGTCATTGTTAGAGACAGAGTCTTGCTCTGTTGCCCAGGCTCAAGTGCAGTGGCATGATCATGCTCACTGCAACTTTGAACTGCTGGATTCAAGCAATCCTTCCACTTCATCCTCCTGAGTAGCTATGACTGCAGGCACACACTATCACATCTGGCTAACTTTTAAAATTTTTGTAGAGATAAGTCTCTCTTTGTTGACCAGGCTGCTCTCAAACTCCTGGGTTCAAGCAATCCTTCTACCTAGGACTCCCAAAGTGCTGGCATTATAAGCATGAACCACCATACCTGTCCCCAAAATAAAATTTTATGTATAAAAACCCAATAGCATATTTTTAAAATTAGAGTATTTTTATGTTGAGGCTGTTCTGTCTAAGCATGACTAAAAAGCCAAAAATCATACAGGAAAATAATAAAAGTTTTGACCTGTAAAATTTAACTTCTGTTCAAAAAATGCACCATAAACAAAATCAAAAGATATATTATTGAGCAAAACATTTGCAGCATATCTTTAATAAAGTACAAATTATCAATTTAAAAAGATGAACATTGTTTCTAAAAAATCAAAAGACATACAGAGACAATTCATAAAATAAATGAAAATGGCCAGGAATTAAAAGATGATTGAAAGATAATAATTAAAACAACAATCTGATACTTTTAACCTATCTGTCAAAAATTATTATGATTATTAATGCCCAGTGCTGGGGAAGTTTCATTGCCAGTGAGAGAATACATAGGTACAAGTTCTCTGGAAAGGAATCTAGCAATCTACATCAAATTCAAAATATATGTGCCTTCAAACTAGCAATTTTACTGCTAGGGATGTTTCTAAGGAACAAATCTAACAAGTATTCAATAAGTCGTGTAGAAAGGCATTTATGGAAAAATTAGTTAAAACGATGACATCTTTCAAACAACGTAAGTGTCCCTCAGTTTGTTGATCAAATTATGGTATTTCCATACTATGATACGTTATTCATTTGTTTAGAAAAGTAAAGTAGAGTAAAGTAGATTAATATTTAGAAACCTGTTCTTGGCATAGCTTGATTAAAGCAGGCTAGGGGATAATTATTTATTATAGCATAATACAATTTATGTAATCAAATACATATTTTTAAGTCTGGAAAGGTGTAACCAAAGAAATAAAAGAAAATAGCTTGGAAAAATATAAACCAAGGTTAACATGGTTGTCTATGAATAGCTAAATCATAAATATTATTTTATTCCTTTAGTTTCAATATTTCCTGATTTTTCTTTAATAAACATGTTTTGCCTTTGTAATTAAACTTATTACAACCAAAGAATTTATATTAAAATATTCATCTTTTTAATAGGCTCATAAACATTAATTAAAGAAAACCAATCTGTTTTTACAGAGGAATACTGTTTTTCTTTTTTTGCATCTACACTAAAATAGACCAGTCTTCCTAGTATTATTTTTTCTCACATTTAAGATAAATTGATTCATTGCTTCTAAAATCTAAAACCAAGGAGTATAGCTAATACTTACTCTAGCCCTTATAATTTTAGCCTTTCCACAGTAAAATCGTAAGTGTCTGCTGGTCAATTCATTTTTAAACTAAAATGAATGATGTAATATTAGTATCCAACACACGCTGTTGATTGGCTGACTCGTTTTCTAGCAATGTGTAGAAAAATGTCATGGTGCCTACGAACACACTAAAATACGATGACACATTAATTATTTAGAGGGTGAATCATAGCTACAGAAAAAAATAAACAAGGGAAAATAAAGGATTCTGAAATTAATCACATGAAGGATTCTGTGTAAATGTGGAAGACAGGTTCTTCTATTTGTAGATGATAGTTGGCTACATCTGGAATTAATTTTTAAAGTCTCCAATCATGTTCTGAAAGCATTCGGTCTCAAAACAAGTTTGTTATTTCAGTCTCCACACTCATTGAGCCTTTCTCCAGAGAAGCTGCCAAACCCAGCACCAGTTGGCCTCTTGGGAACAAGACTAAGCTAACAGCAGATACTTCTTTTTGAACTGTTAATAGATGTTAAAAGGATAGAGTTGAACTAATCTAAATCTATTAAGTTGGAAACAAAGGTTGCCTCCAAGGGAATTTGAATTCTATGGTCAAAATTTAGAACATTTCCATTTTCTTCCCCATAACTGCTTACTTTTTTTTTTTTTTTTTTTTTTTTTTGAGACTAAGTCTCATTCTGTCGCCAGGCCAGAGTGCAGTGGCGGCACGATCTTTGCTCACTGCAACCTCCGCCTCCTGGGTTCAAGCGATTCTCCTGCCTCAGCCTCCCAAGAAGCTGGGACCACAGGCAGGCACCACTACGCCCAGCTAATTGTGCTTACCTCTTTTAAGTGCTCTGCTTTTTCTTAAATATTGCTTGTAAATAAGTGCCTATCAATTCTAGTGCTCTCTTTTGCCTGGCTCTTTCCTGTGTTGTCAAAGTGGTCCTTGGAAGTATTAGTGAAACCTGAATAAAACTAGGCATAGCAGCATGTTACACAAGCCTCATTTCCTTACTTCGCTTCCTGGACCCCATCCCGACTATCAATGAAATTTACAGAGATTCAAGTTAATAGGGAGAAAAAAGCAAAAGCATATGATTGCTAGATTGCTAATGAGAGTATAAATTGGTCCCACTGCTCTGCAGGGCAATATAAAGCAACGCTTTTTAAAATCTTCATGCCCTTATACCCAGTAATTCCACATAACTATTTATAGTCAAGTAAGTCCAGCACAGCATTATTTGATTCACAATAGATTCATTCACTTGCAGATTTTTTTTCTAACTTTAATCAGATAGTACTCTAATACAGAAAACACTCACACAACCAGAAACAACGTTAGAGCCGCAGTAGACATGAAAAATCTTTTTGCTCAGTTATTTCCAGTGATTTTCAAACAGGTTCCTAAGTATTATTTTTTAATGTTGGAGAGTATCTGATGGTCCTAGTGGGTGGGCCAGGGATGTCACATGCTGGTAATGCCTGAATTATTTCCATATAACAAAGAATTCCCCTGCCCAAAGTACCAGCAGTAGAACTGGTGCTCTACCCAGGTCCTCTCTTCAAGGTCACCCATTCCCAGTTTCTGGGAATATTGCTCATTTCTGGATCATAGCTGTGTCTTTCACAAGGCATTGCTGCAGAGACCTGCCTTGCCCAAGGTTTTATTATTCCTCCTCCCAGATGGTACCCATGGGTGATGTCTGCCTAATACAGGAAACAATGGCTGACTCCTTTGCTTCAACCTGGGACAATTCCACAGGGCCTTCCTATTCCTATAGCTCTTTGTAGGATTGACTGAGGGCCTCAATTCATATCCTATTGCAGGTTAGCTTCTCCCTCTGCCCACTCCTGCCTTCCCAACTTCATTATAAAAGTATCTCTTATGAACACACACCAGTAAAACTTCTGCCTTCAACTCTCCCTCTCAGTTTGTTTCCATGGAACCCAATTTATGACAATCTTCACTGAGATACACTGCTTTAGTCCATCCCCTTATACTCCAGATGTGTCAAGAAGGCACTAGAGAAAGATCATGTCTAAAGTACAGAGGTAGCTAGTTAAGCAATCTTTGCATATACTACACGTTAGAAACTACAAGAAGTTTAATAGGGAGAGAACCAAGAAAGAAAGAAAAAAATGTTAAAATATTTATTGTGGGAAAGTATACGTACATAAAGAGAAGAAAGAGGAATGAGAATGACAAAAAGCATTAAGACATGACTGTATGGAGAAATGTTAAATAATGATAAAACTTGAGAAGCAATATTACTTGTTCACTACAATAAGATAAATCAAAAGAAGATTGCCCAACTATCTCAGTTTGGGGAAGACTATTTACTGGATTCTTTAACTACTCTCAGTCTGTCTAAACTATTCATAATTAGTGTTCATCATGGTGATGAAGCCAAAAGATAATAATTAGATATTTTCTTCTTAAAAGTAAACAGCTACTAGGACATAGAGACCATCAACTGTAGTGAGAGTGAATAAGCATGAACGTAAAACAAATCCCTTTCATCTGCAACCATTATTCCTCTGTCCTCAGAAAAGGCAGCTAATTCTAAACACCCATTGTCCACTAAAGTCTTTCTTATCCCCAGTGTTCTCTTCCTAGTCATTTGTCAATCTTGGAAGACATGTCTCTTCCATGGCCTATTACTCTACTCTTATTTTAACACAGTTCTTAAATACAGTGTGATGATATTTTTACCCTGCAACTTTTATACTTACTATACCTCTGTTCTGTATCAAATGCAGAAATTTCCTGTATTTTCAAGAATAGTGTAGAAAGAATTGCAATACTGCTGAGAGTTCCAGTTGTGACCTAACAAGCACCTCTCCAAAAAAGAAAAAAAAAAAATGCGGGTTTTGAAAAAATTTTTAATGTAACCTCACACTTAGAATGCAGAACTAGTTTGTAAAATTAGTAAGACTTTTTATTTTTGCATAAAAAGAAAGTTGACTTTATCACACTGGCTTTCTTAATTTTCTCAGAATCAAAACTAGTATTTTTTAAAACAGGAAATAAAGTACACTAAATGAATGGAATTATTACCAAAGCCAATATGGCCAAGATAATTTTCCCCAAACCCTCATTTGAAAAGAATTTGATATCTTAATGTAAAAAGTCAAAGAAATCCTTGGAGTTTAAGCATCTCAAAACATTGTGTCAAATACCTAACATTTATTTTTAAGTAATTTGAATAGCACTTTTATCCTGTACATGTCCAAAAACAATCTTGAAAAAAATATTATTCTAACTTACAGTTAAAATGTCCTGCCTTTCAAAGTCTAACAGGTAACATGGATAAAATCCTAGGTTCTTGTTTATTCATTCACGATATGAAAAGAATCTTGTCCAACAGCTTCAGGGAAATGTACTAAGTAGAATTTACGTTAATCATTTTCTCATTGTTATCTGTGTGAACTACAGTAGGAAGGAGTCAAACTTTAGGATTTAACTCTTTAAAAGTTGAATAATGACAGGAGTTATCATTGCCAGATCCCACTCAATTATGTAAAATCTATGATTTTACATCAAAGAGCACCATGGTACTATTTTAGTCATCCTCTGATTCATTGGCCTCGCTCTCTTCATATTGCATAGAACAATCATATGTTTAATTAAATTTAGAAAAAGTAATAAGCATTCCACATTTTGGGGTGGCAATATGGACCTCCTCCTGTGTTAAACATGTCCCAGTTTATGGCTAAGTTGACAATTCAAAGGCTAAACTAGAAAAGTCAGGACAGCTTGACTTCGTTGGGTTCCCAATTGTACAGCTTGCAATCTTTCTATTTCACTGAGGTAGCGGGGCACCATAACAGGAACAGATTGTTCCATCAGCAGAACAAAAATCGAACCAGCAGCAGTTTTCTCTAAAACTGAGACTGTTTTCCAAATGTGCATGCTCTAGTTAGGACTAAGGTTATTTATTCAAATGCTAATAGAAGTTAAATGTGGTCATTAGCTTTCTAAGTTGAACTTAAAGACTATTTCTTTTCTCTCTTGCGTAGAAGATCTGGTCATATGCCTAGATACTTTCCTGGCTATTAGATTCTGAACCAAATTCCCCTTTGTATGAAATTGTGATTGATCCCTCTGTTTAGTGTGGCATCATTCCACAAACATTAACACATTTAGAAAATAGTGTTGCCTCAGTTTCTTTATAATTATGATTTAGTTCTACTCTCCTGGGTCACTTTTAAGATCAAGGTAGTAAACGACTAGAAACCCTTGCATAGTAGAAATAACGTTCTGGTAGATAGTCTTTATTAAATCTGTTCAATTTACATCCCTGGTTTTCCATTGTCTTTGTGATGAAAATCAAAACTACTTGATTTGGCTT
Organism: Theropithecus gelada; assembly: GCF_003255815.1. Lineage (NCBI taxonomy): Eukaryota > Metazoa > Chordata > Mammalia > Primates > Cercopithecidae > Theropithecus > Theropithecus gelada. The sequence continues at coordinate 146,814,399 of NC_037672.1, forward strand.
ACAAGTCCTGTACCATCTGCCTTCTGTTTACTCTTCCAAGGCCCCATTTTCCCCTTGAACTCTAGTCTCAGCTTCAGTAAACTTCTTCCCATTCTGCAAGGCACCAAACTCTTTGTTGTATTGGAGCCTGCACACATCCCTGTCTCTACCTGAACACTCTTGCTGGAAGTACTATGATCCCTTTTGCCTGCCTACCTATTTCTCATTCTCATCTCATCTCTCTCTCTCTGATTCTAATACACATACACACATACACACAGTATTTCTTAATGTCTGATAGAATTAGAGTTGCCATCAAAAGACATCTGTCTCAAAACATTTCTCTTACTAGGACATCTTTGTGAAGATGCGAATATAAATTTTAGGAGAATTGGACATAGAATTATCTGCATGTAATGAACCTGGTGAAGGTAACAATACATTTTGCTTTGTGAATATGGCAGGCACAGAAAAGAGCCTCAGGGTGAGAAAAGTCCAAGGAGAGTAGTAGGCATAGATGCAAACCTAGATGGGGTGCCCATTTACAGGCCATGACCATCTCTGTATCAGTGCCACCAAACAAGGAACCAGCAAGTTTCTTGTGTGAACTCTGCTTCATGACAGTGGGAAGATAGAAGCTTACACTGGGAATCAACACTGCTTCCTTCATTAAGAAAGTCTTGCTGCAAAAGAAATAAATAAATAATTAGCTGAATTTAAACAGTGTGTTTAGTGACTTTTAGTGGCACTGATCTATAGCACGATCTGAAGGCCCTAGAAAAAGAACTAAATAATAGGACCTTAAAAGCAAAAACAAGCTTACTAAATAAAAAATTTATATCTGCTATTTCTATTTATATCCATAACTCCATTCATTGTTTTCTCTTACCTCTGGCACACTAGACCTACCTGAGCTACTAATTGGGCAAAAAAGGGAAAGCCTCTTAATTCAGGAAACAGGATATTAACATCACTTTACAAAAAAGAGGTTGCACTGAATCAGTGGTTCAACTGAGGGTGATTTTGCCCCCCAGGAAGCATTGGCAACATCTGGAGAATTTTTTCATTGTCACAGCTACAAATAAATAAGAATATGCTACTGGCATCTAGTGAGTAGATACTAGGGATACTACTAAGCATTCTACAATGCACAGGACTGTCTCCTCCTGCCCCCGCTACTTCCCAACAAAGAATTATCCATTTCAAATTATCATAGTGCTGAGGTTGAAAGATCCTTCATTAAATAACCTCTGAAGTCTCTTTCACCTTTAACATTCTCTGATGCTTTATTTTGATGTTCACTAGAATTGTATTTATTTTAGTGATCTAATGAAAAGTGGTCAAAAATGACTTCTTTAATGTGAATTTCTGCAGTGAAATATATGTAGGCCATAAAGAAAATAGGGTAATAAAATTTCAGTATAAATTCAAAAGTTGAAAATGGTTATAATGCTCAGCAAACTTCCTTAGTGTAGGTGATATAGTCTAATGGAATAAAAAAATTAACAAGAGGGAAAATGCCAGAAATTTCTGCCTAAAATAACTTCTTTTTCTCTATCAGCTATTTGTTTAATCCAATGGTATAAAAAGCAGAAAAATACTCCAGAAACCTAGATTCAGTCAGCATCTCTGTCCTGTTTCATTACAGAGCCATAAGCAGGATTCTATTATATATTCTTGGCTTTAGTTTTTTGTTTGTTTTCACTGGAAAACAGAGATATTACTTGAAGGGTACAACCAAGAATGTTTGACGCAAAAATAAGATGATTTATTGTATTCAGTGAGGCCTCTGGTTAAAATGTATACTGTTTTTAAAAAATACTATCATTAATTCCGTTTTACAATGTCATTCTATATAAGTATTTTACAAATTCTTAAATCCAAACAGAATGACTATTCCTTTTAAATACATTTTATAGTGCATGACTAAATTTCTTTATTAAAACATTAATTCAAAAGCAAATACATCCTCTTGCATATAAAAATTATATCTTGATGATTTCTAATGCTCATTCGCTTAATGATATCATTGTGCCTGTAAAATTTACCAGAAGTTAAATTTGGGACCCCTGTCCTTTGGTGAAAGACCAAAGATTCTCAAAGAGGATGTCAGTCACACCCCTGGAATTATACCCTTCTAGTCGATCTGTTTCAGCTTTCTCAGCTGGCACGTGCATACTTGAAAAGAACAAAAAGAAAACCTTCTCATATTCCCAGGAGGGTCTTTTGTCTTCGTTACTCTTGTGCAGAGAGAAGTGATCTTGTCTCTGCATCTTCTATTATAGTTTTGTTAAGTGGTTCCAAAAGTACTTACCTCCCGAATTCTTGGATATTGTTCTTAAGTATTCTTCAAAGTCATTAGACCTTTTATGTTCATAGCCATAAACAGATGGTATTATAATCCATGTAGCCTATATAAATATTAATGACTACATGCTAAGCATCAGATGCAAAATGGGCAATCAGGGCTTCTATTTAAACTTAAAGACTCAGAACAGAAATGTTAAGACAGAAACTGCAGACTAAAAACAATAACAACAACAGCAACAACTGCAGACTCAAAAAGTAATATGGATAACTGGAATGGTAACATAAATTTCCAAGTGTATAAGAATGAATAATGAGATAAAAATAAAATAAAAATAATACTGGAAGAGTTAAAACACAAGCAACTCTTTTGACTAATTAGTACAATGTAGTATTTAAGAGTAAATTCCCTGAAATTCTAGCCCTACTTATGAGACACAGGCATACCTCTAAGATATTGTGGGTTCAGTTCCAGGCTACCACAATAAAGCAAATATTGCAATAAAGTGAGTTACTCGAACCTTCTGGTTTCTCATAAGTTATGTTTACACTATACTATGGTCTATTAGTTTTTAAAGACAATTAACATTATGTCTTTAAAATGTACATATCTTAATTTTAAAATACTTTATTGCTAAAAGATGCTAACAATCATCTCAGCCTTCAGATTGCAGCAATTCAGTGATATCTTTAAGCTCCACTTCTAATTCTAGTTCTCTCCCTATTTTCACTCCGTCTGCAGTGACTTTTTCCACTAAAACCTTGAACCCCCTTCAAGTTATCCATCAGTGTTAAAATCAGCTTTCTCCAAATTCCTGTAACTGTTGATATTTTGATCTCCCATGAATCACGAGAGTTCTTAATGGCATATAGAATGGTGAATCGTCTTCAGAAAGTTTTCAATTTACTTTTCCCAGACTCAAATTACTATCTATGGCAGTTATAGTCTTACAAAATGTATTTCTGAAATGACAGAACTTGAAAGCCAAATGACAGCTTGATCCATGAACTGTAGAATGGATGTTGTGTTAGCAGGCACGAAAACAACATGATTCTCCTTGTACATCTCCATTAGAGCTCTGGGTGATGAGGTGCATTGTCAATGAGCAGTAATATTTTGAAGGCAATTATTTTTTCTGAGCAGTGGATCTCAACAGTAGGCTTATTCAGTAAACCATGCTATAAACAGATGTGCTGTCATCCAGGCTTTGTTATTCCATTTACAGAGCACAGGCAGAGTAGATTTCGCATTATTCTTAAGGGCCCTAGAATTTTAAGAATGGTAAATGAGCACTGGCTTCAATTTGAAGTCACCAGCTGCATTAGTCCCAAACAAGAGTCAGTCTGTCCTTTGAAGTCAGGAATTGACTACTTCTCTCTAGCTAGGAAAATCCTAGATAGCATCTTCTATTAGAAAGCTGTTTCATCTACACTGAAAATCTGATTTAGTGTGGCCACCTTCAGCAGTGATCATAGCTAGATCTTCTGGATAACTTGGCTGCAGCTTTTCCATGAGCACTTGCTGCTTCACCTTATATTTTTGTGTTATAAAGGTGTCTCCTTCCATTAAACCTCATGAACCAACATCTGCTATTTTCCAACTTTTTTCCTTCAGCTTTATCACCTCTATTAGCCCTTACATAATTGAAGAGAGTTAGGACCTTGCTCTAGAAAGGACTTGGGGCCTAAGAGAATGCTGTGGCTGGTTTGATCTTCTATCCAGACCACTCAAACTTTCTACATATCAGCATTAAGGCTCTTTTGCTTTCTTATCATTTATGTGTTCACTGCAATAACATTTTTAATTTCCTTCAATAACTTTTCCTTTGCATCCACAATTTGACTATTTGGTGCAAAAAACGTAGCTTTTGGCCTATGTCAGCTTTCCACATGCCTTCCTCACTAAGCTTAATCATTTATAGCTCTTGATTTTAATAGGCTTGTAACTCTTCCTTTCACTTGAACATTTAGAGGTCATTATAGGGTTATTAATTGACCTAATATCAATATTATTGTGTCACAGTAAATACAGAGGCCCAAGCAGAGGGAGAGAGACAGGGAACAACTGGTCAGTAGAGCAGTCAGAACACACACAACATTTATTAAATTTGCTGTATTAAAAGGACGCAGTTCATGGTACCTCAAAAAAATTACAATAGTAACATCAAAGATCACTGATCACAGATCCCCATAACAGATATAATCATAAAAAGTTTGAAATATTGTGAGAATTACCAAAATGTGACACAGAGACACAAAATGAGCACCCACCAATGGAAAAATCATGTCAATAGACTTTCTCAATGCAGGGTTGCCACAAACCCTCAATGTATAAAAAATGCAGTATCTGTAAAGTGTAATCAAGCAAAGCACACTTGAAGTATGCCTGTATGTGAATTAACTTCATTTCTGTATATTTTTATGTCCTTGCCTGTAAAACAGGGTTATCAAAGTACTTGCCTCGTATAGTGTAACAAATGAGTCCATATAATGTACGTGTGCATTGCCTGACACAGAACATCCATTTAATATACTTTGACCATTATCCAGAAAAATGATCTATTAATAGAAATTAGAGTCTAGACCAGGGGTTGGCAAAATACAGCCAGGCCCACAAGCCAAATCCAGCGGGCCACTGATTTTATAAGTAGTTGTCTTGGAAACCAGCCATGCCTCATTCATTGACATATTGCCTATGGCTGCTTTCACCCTATGATATGGTCTAGCTCTGTGTCTCTGCCCAAATCTCATCTTGAATTGCAATCAGAATTGTAATCCTCATGTGCTGGGGGAGGGGCCTGGTGGCAGGTGATTGGATCACATAGGCAGTTCCCCCATGCTGTCCTCATGATAGTGAGTTCTCACAAGATCTAATGGTTTTATAAGGAGTTCTTCCCCCTTCGCTCTGCACTTCTCTCTCCTGCCACCTTGTGAAGAAGGTGCCTGCTTCCCTTTCCACTATGATTGTAAATTTCCTGAGCCCTCCCCAGCCATGAGGAACTGTGAGTCAATTAAACCTCTTTCCTTTATAAATTACCCAGTCTCAGGCAGTTCTTTATAGCAATGTGAGAATGGACTAATACGACCTACAACAACAAAGTTAAGTCCTTGTGACAGAAACCACATGGACTGCAAAGTCTAAAATACGTACTACGTACAACTTCACTGTTTCTAAGGATCTGTTGCCCTGAATAAACATACTAACAATTATCAAGAAGCAGAGCACAAGTATCCTCTGCTTACACATGAGCAAAGTTTTCTGGGAGTTCTTCACCTGAAAGGTTTTATTCCAAAATCACATGGAAGGAATTGGTGAGGGAGAAAGAATAAGTGCATCCTGCAAGGACGAAGAAAAGAAAATATTCTTCAGATGTTGGATTCTTACAGTTGAAAGCCACTGTCATGGCTGCTGTCTCTTCTAGGGATTTAATAGAAAACCATTTGGAAAGCAGTCTTGAGAGACTTCACAGAGTTGTGGTTAAGAGCGTAAACACTGGGGTTAGGTCTCTTGGATTCAATCCTGGCACTGCCCTTATCTATCTGTGTGACCTTGGCAAATTAATTTCTCTGAACTTCAGTTTCCCAGTCTACGAAATGGATCCAAATAATAGCATCTACCTTATGGGATAGTAACGATTAAATAATTTACTAAAAGCCTCTTGTACTTAATACCGGTAATCTGATCCTGAAAATTGAATGTGTATGCTCAAAGGCTCACCAGCCTATATTATTCTAAATTAGAAAAATCCACAGTCAACTTCCTAAATAGAATCTGAAGCAGTAACACTGTGCCTATTTGTAACTAACAGAAAATCGTTTGGGGATTAAAATGTTCAAAACATCTCTTTCTGATCACTAAACATCATTAATATGCTTGTTTAAAAACTTTCTATGAAGTAACATCTTTTCCACTTAATTGTTTTTCTCAGTTGCTTTGCCATTTCACCATCGTCTTCTCTACTTTCTTCAATATTTTCTTATTACACAGTTTTAGGCAAAACGAGGCCTAAACACAAAGCCTTTGTACAAACAGTTCAGGACCAGCACACAATGACAGAGTGGGGGTCACACTGAGTATGATGCAGTGACGCCCCAGCTGGAGCCAGTAGCATTCAAAATGCCCAAGATTATGGCTTTTCGAAAAGTCTACACGGTATTCTGATCTTCTGTCACTCTGAAAAAACTCCAGACTTTTTACTGTACATCCTTTTGTTTAAAATTGTTATATTGAGTTTGGAGAAGGTACATATACATTTTCCCCATATAAGCATTGCCTGAAAGGTATGTACAATCTATGACGTGTAAGTATTAAAACAAAAAAAAAAAGTCCCCAAGTTGCACCCCAACTCTTGCCCAAACCCCTCCTGCTGCCCCAAGGCAGCTCACCTGTGCTTCTGCCTCAGCCGGGCTCCGCTCCTGAAGCACTTTGTGCCCCCTCAGCGTGTGGCACCTCCACCCGCTCCACACGCCTCATCCAGCCCCAGCGCGCGCCGCGTCCCGCCCGTCACGTGACTCCTCCCCGCACCCCTCCCCGCCTTCCTCCCGCCCACTGCCTAGTCCTCAGCAACCTGCGGCCACTTCCCTGTGGTGGACTCCGACTTGTCAGTGATCCAGAGACCTCAGCCGTCCACCCACTTGGCAAACCTCCTGCAGGGTCAAGACAGTGCCCTCAAGGTACAAACGAGTGTTTCTCACAGGCAAAGAGGTCTTTCAGTGCCTTTGAAAGGGGTCATAGCTACAGAGAAAAACAATGGCCGTCACGTAGCCTCAGACTTAGCTGTTGTTCATGGGCCGAGATCTTCACCAGCTTCAGAAGTAAACTGGTTAGCTCTAAGGGCTTTGTAGGCCTGTGGCCTTTTACTGTGGTGGCCCAGGACTACCAGAAAATGGACGCGAGGAATCCAGGTAACTGCAAAAGATAGAAAGCAGAGATCTGTCGGTCACCTCAAGTGTCAGGGCCCCGTCGCTGGCTTCACCGTTTTGGCTCACAGTGGAGGGCAGCGGCCCCACTCTGAACGCCCATGGGTACGACTGGAGTTGCTGCCTGCTTGGGGGCATGCTGGCCTTAGGGCTGGGATGTGCTAAACCTCCCTAAATGCCAGACGCCCACTTGGAGAGGGGAGAAAATAGGAAAGGCTAGGAATTTACCTCACATTCTCTTGCTGCAAGGGTTACTTACCTTTTGTCATTTTTTTAAAGCATTCCCAAATAGGAAGTGAAAAGTGATGTAAAACAAAACTTTCTTTTCATTCACAAAGAACTTTCATTTGGGAAATATTTGTGGTACTGAAAATTTTAATTTAGCACAAAATGACTTTGGCTATTACTATAAAAATAAATGCTGATCCAAAGATTCTCAAATGTTCACAGCAGCGTGAACATTTGCAATCTTTTCACAGCACCTCTAGGCCCAAAGAAATACCTAACCATCCTATGTATTAAGTAGTTAGGTCTATACAACCAACACATATTTATATACTAAGAACTTAGTAGCCTTTGAAAAAATAATAAATTAGAGAAAATATTTTTATCTCATTCTCAACAACAATTACTCATAACATGTGTGAGCCTTTAGGACACAAAAAAATCTCAAATCTTGGCATCAGGCTACATGCCACCCTCATTTTCTGTTCCACACTGATTTTATGTGTTAGTCATTTTCTTCTCAAAGCAACCACCAAAAAACCAACTTTGCAAAGATATTGCATCACTGAAAGGAATGTAGCACTATCTAATATTCGAACTGTGAACTACCTCAAGCTAGTAGCTCATGTAATTCCTGACAGATGTGAAGTATTGCCCTCTTTCTTTGAATATTTGAAATATCATGCAATGACCTTGTGAGTTCATTCCAGTGACTCAATGTCTCAGCACACACTTTGAGAACCATGGGTTTAAACTATATGCAATGAAATTTAACTTCCTGAGGTCAGGAGTTCGAGACCAAACTGGCTAACATGGCGAAACCTTGTCTCCACTGAAAATACAGAAATTAGCCAGGCGTGTTGCTGCGCGCCTGTAATCGCAGCTACTCAGGAGGCTAAGGCAAGAGACTCGCTTGAACCTGGGAGGCAGAGGTTGCAGTGAGCCGAGATTGCACCACTGCACTCCAGCCTGGGCGACAAAGTGAGACACTGTCAAGGAAGGAAGGGAGGGAGGGAGGGAATAACTTGAAACTGTGAATTAATTTATGGAACAGGAGAGTGTGTGTGCATGAGAGTGTTTGCAGTGACATACACATTTACATCTTTTGGGTTCCATGTTGATTATGGGCATAATTCTTACACCCTCACATTAAGCTGATGCTCTAAGAGTAAAAGGTCCATCAGTCAACTATAATACACCCCGATCATAAAACACTGTTTCTCCATATCATTTGTAAATCTAAGATATTTTTTTCTCCTCCAGGCAGGCACATTTTTCTACTTCCAGGGTTCATTATCTAACTCTTTCATTTACCTGAGGAGAAGAATATCAAGGAATGATATGATTAATTACTAGATACAGGATTATTTCTTGCACATCAAGGAAAGATATGTGGGATTGTTTTGACATTTGTGCCAATCAATCTGAATTATTAAATTAAAACAATGTTATGATGTCAAAGCTGATTTTAGAATTGTTACAGATTTTGTAGAGAATCATGAAAGTAGAATAAATATATTTATTAATTCAGAATTGCATAAATTCCTGATTCATGTGCAATTAAATGAATTTGAAAGTCCTGTGCATAAAAAGGAAAGATCGTGTTTATTCTAAATTATAGTTCAGAGGATAATGTGCAATAGGCTCTTCCTGTTATGATCACTCACATACTCAAAAATAACACATTAATCCTTTTGCACAACACCAAGTATGCTTAAATTCAACACATATACTTTATGAATGGATCATTTGTAGCAAATACAAAGCTAAGTCATAAGTAATTGAAAGAGAGTCTAAGCTTCTTGTCTGAGTTAATCCAAACAATCACAACTGCATTTTAATGAATAAGACTTGACACAACTGTGCTAAAAGGTTTATATTTTTCTTATAGCTTCAAATTATCTTTTGAAGGATTCGTTGAAGTAACAAATAGATTTATACTTATAACATCACTTGAACATGATTTCTTATTTACTGTCCAATATTACTCTAGCTCACTGATACTAATTATTTGAACAAGTAAATACAGGCATACCTCCAGCGATATTACAGGTTCAGCTACATACTACCACAATAAGGCAAATATCACAATAAAATCAGTCATTCAAATTTTGTGGTTTCCCAATGAATATAAAAGTTTTATTATACTCTACTGTTATATTAATGTTATATTATAATGCAGTCTATTAATTGTGCGACAGCACAATTACATATTACATATTATACTGCAGTCTATTAATTGTGCAACAGCACAAGGTACATACCTCAATTTTAAAATAGTTTTCTTGCTAAAAGATGCTAACAATCACCTCAGCCTTCAGTGAGTTGTAATTGTTTTGCTGATGGAGGATCTTGCCTCAATGTTGATGGCTGCTGACTGATCTGGGTAGTGGTTGCTAAAGACTGGGGTGGGTGTGGCATTTTTTAAAATTAAGACAGCAATGAAGTTTGCCCCATCAATGGACTCTTCCTTTCACAAAAGATTTCTCTGTGGCTTGTGACACTGTTTAGTAGCATTTTCCCCTCGTAGAACTTCTTTCACAACTGGAGTCAATCCTCTCAAAACTGCCACTGCTTTATCAACTAAGTTTATGTAATATTTTAAATGCTTTATTGTCATTTAAGCAATGTTCATAGCATCTTCACCAGGAATAGATTCCATCTTAAGAAACCACTTTCTTCACTCATGCGAAAGAAGCAACACCTCATCCATTCAAGATTTTTCCTGGGATTGCAGAAATCAGTCAGGGTCCACTTCTAATTCTAGTTGTCCTGGTATTTCCACCCCATCTGCAGTGACTTTTTCCACTGAAATCTTGAACCCCCTCCAAGTCATTCATGAAGGTTAAAATCATCTTCTTCCTATCTCCTGTTACTGTTGATATTTTTACCCCCTCCCATGAATAAATGTTTATAATGGCATATAGAATAGTAAATCCTCTCTAGAAGGCTTTCAATTTACTTTGTCCATATCCATCAGAGGAATCGCTATCTATGGCAGTTATAGTCTTATGAAATGTATTTCTTAAATAATAAGACCTGAAAGTCAAAATGAGTCCTTGATCCATGGGCTGCAGAATGAATGTTGAGCTAACAGACATGAAAACAACATGAATTTCCTAGTATGCCTCCACCAGAGCTCTGAGTGACTAGGTGCATTGTCAAGGAGCAGTAGTATTTTGAAAGGAACCTTTTTCTTAGTAGTGGGTCTCAATGGTGAATTTAAAATATTTAGTAAACCATGCTATAAACAGATGTGCTGTCAATCCAGGCTTTGTTGTATCACTGATAGAGCAACAGGCAGAGTAGATTTCCCATTATTCTTAAGGGCCCTAGAATTCTAAGAATGGTAAATGAGTATTCACTTCAACTTGAAGTCACCAGCTGCATTAGCTTCCAACAGGAAAGTCAGCCTGTCCTTTGAAGCTTTGAAGCCAAGGAATTGACTTCTCCTCTTGAAATAGGAAAGCCCTAGATGACATTGTTCAATGCTATTTTATCTACATTGAAAAC